>NW_021131525.1:0-172858 GCF_004193835.3 Ostrinia furnacalis | reverse complement strand
CTGTTTTAAAAAAAAACTTTTTATTTATGATGGGGAATTTACTGCGGCGTAGTAGCAGAGATTTTCCGTTTGTAGATCGTAATAATTTCGAAGAATAGGGATGTTTCGTGGATAAAGCAAGAAAGTAGCAAGAGTTTGAATAAGTCCGTCGGTGAACTTACCAATAAAAAGCTCTAAATGTATTTTTCACTTTTTTAAACTTATGAAAATTTAAAGAGATGAAGCGCACCAACCATCGATAGGCCTCGCCATGGTCTCCCTAACGTCCAATTTTGACCCCAGTAAAAATATCACCGTTTTCAAGATTTTTCAGTTTTTGTGCATTTTTAGAAGATTGTAATGAAATTATTTAGGTATAATAATAAAACTCAATATTACAATTTTTTTGTATGAAAAGGAAAAAAGTTTGTTCTAGAAATGAATTCGCCATTCTTTAATTATCTGAAAATGATACCACAGTTGCCCTAATACCCATAGTTTTGAAGATATGGGCCTTAAAGTGAAGCGCGGCGGAAGGAAACTTGCCCCCCCTCCCCCTGCTACCACAGGGGGGGCTCCCGATGTCTACCGACGGAAATCCACTCAGGAGCACCCAAAGAACCACTGTTGCAAAAATGAGCCTTCTATACCAAAGTGGAGGGGTTCTTGCACTAAATTCCCTACTATCTAAGAGATAAACCATGATGAGACCATGGATCCGCAGGAGAACCAAAGTGACCAACATAGCTCGCAGAATTGCTAAAACCAAGTGGCAGTGGGCGGGGCACATAGCTCGTAGAGACGATGGCCGTTGGGGCAGAAAAGTTCTCGAGTGGCGACCACGGGCTGGAAGACGTAGCGTGGGCAGGCCTCCTACTAGGTGGACCGACGATCTCGTAAAGGTCGCGGAAAGAGCCTGGATGCGGGCAGCGCAGGACCGTGCATTGTGGAAAACCTTGGAGGCCTTTGTCCAGCAGTGGATGTCATTTGGCTGAAACGAACGAACGAACGAACGAACGACCATGTGACATGCAATAAATATTTGAACCATGTCTATATTGTCATCAAAACACACTCATCAATGGTAAAGTTATTTTTTTCAGCTGGATTGACATTGAAAAGCTGACGTTTGACAAGACAAGGACGACGTGATGCCTGCCAACACTGTACTATTTATCTTTTGAAAATTTCTGTCAGTTGTCAACCCTACAAAACTTATGCACTCACCTTTTTCGTGGCTCTCCATGTTATGAATAATTCCAATACTTTTTCTTTTTGTTGTTTTCAGTTAAAATTAGGCCAAAAAGCGGTTCTCTACGTATCTGAAAACTTTCTAAGCGATCGCAGCCCTCAGCCTACATCGTGTTATCGACGAGCAGGCGAAATGAGCCTCAAAGGCTTACCCTCAGCCCTCCGTTATCCTGATTATGGAATATCTAACATTTTCCATGTAATTGCATTCGATTATTCGTATCAAGCAGTTGAACGGTTAAATTATTTATGTTGATGATTAACATTAACGATACCTATTTGAAATGCTGTAAGGAAACTGAAAATAGCACTTTTTTCAAGACTACGTCATGTTTTGTGACTGCTGATGTAGTTCATCATCATCATCATCACCTCAGTCATAGGACGTCCACTGCTGAACATAGGCCTCCCCAAATGCTTTCCATGTTGTCCGGTTGGTAGCGGCCTGCGTCTAGCGCCTACCTACTACCTTTGCGATGTCATTGGTCCACCTTGTGGGTGGACTTCCCACGCTGCATTTTCCGGTACGCGGATGTGGTTGATCATCGCCTTTTGTTTAGTTTATATGTAATTAGCTCCAGTTGGCTATGAATTCTAATAATACATTTTATAGTGCGAGTTTTTTGCTTGAAAAATCTTCAATTGATCCCTAAGTCACTAGATGCCTTTCAAGTAATTCCTGGAAAATTTCAGAATAACAAAATTCTTGTTGGCATGGATTTCACAGATAAAGCTCTTAGCGTGAATTTAAAATAAACTTTGAAATAAGTAACCTTGAATTAAGTAGCGATATCTTTAAAACCCGAGTATTGGTAGTAGACACTAAAATTAAATTCTAATTTACCTTATAATCTGGAATTTGGATAATCTAGATATCATTATTATGACCCCGGTAACCCCCGGTCATTTAAATAAAACAAGGCCAATATTACGAAGACCTCAAGAAATATTTTCTACAAATATTTTCACGGAAAGTGCCTACCAAAATTATGTAAATTGTCACCATTTTTGCCTCTCTTTCTTTCGCATTTCTAGCTTTTTCTTTTTGCTTACGTATTTGAGTGTTCGTGGAATTTATGCTTTACCAAATTGCGGTAGACCGATGCCATTTTGAACGTTTTATGTAAAGGGTAAGAAAAGTCTGGAAATCAAAATGTTAAAGTCTTCGTAGTACCTTTCAATGTAAATATTAATAAGTTTAGTAAATATTTATTCGTAACATTATAGTACAATTGAAATCTGTGGCAATATTTGTGTACGGCTAGCCGGCTAGCCACATCCACTCAATTCAATACTACGATTGCTATGTTCTTTGACCCATACGAATTGGAAACTAAACTTGAATTAGTTTTACCAGACTGACATGACCTTCAGTAAGATATACGAGTATTTGAACATATATGTATGTATATAAACAAAACAGTAATTAATTCTGGCAGACATATTAGCTTACTGAAAATCTTTAACCTAGGAATTCAAAAAAAGTAAAATATTATTACCTGTTTTCGTTTCTTGACTCTACCCTTGTTAATTATTTGTTAAAATAATTATGTATGTATGAATAAATAAATGAATAAAATTATACCTACTATCATCTATTATATTAATGGAAACAACTGTTAAACACCTGTCTATTTCTTATTTGAATAATAAAGAGCAGACGCATACATAACAGCTAATAGATTTTCCCATAATCCTAAAAACTAAAAGCCGCATTCCCGTATACCTGCAATAAATATGCTGCGATAAATGTTGAAAAACCCGACGATCGTACGTCAGCAGCAGCCATCTAACTTAACGGACGACTGGACTAAATTGATTAATAAAAGTGGATCCGTCCCGTTAAAACTGGATCTAACTTAGAATTAATTTTTGAACGCTTTCGAGCATGTGCGAGGTATTAATAAACTATTTAGACGTAAATACAGTGTGAGTCACGTTAAAGTGTACATATGAAAATAGATGAAACTAGACCTATTTTTATCGACAAAAAAGAGGTCAAAAAATTTTTGAGATTTTTTTTTAATTTTTTATATAATTTTTTTTCTTCGAATTACTTATTGTAAAGAAAACGTAATAACTTTTAAACTAAGCAGTATATTCTGATAAAAAAAAAACAGTAATAATGCTAAATAACAGGCAATACTAAAAAAATACATGAAATACACAAAAAAGGCCAAAAAATAATAAAAAATGATACTTTTTGAAAAAAATCTGCTTTTAAATTCGTGGTTTTTTGGTTATTTGATCAATTTCTCCAAAAAATGCCCCTATAACTGGTGGTTTTTATTACGTTGTATTATTTTCTATCGTATTACCTTCGTAAAACCAAAAATCGCATGTCTCTATCCCTATCACAACGTTTGCAATGATCGTTTGAACTAAGGCTCTCCGGGCGCGCCATTTAATGCTTCATTAACAACGAAACTGAAAATGGCTCTAGATTTGTAATTTTGATAAAGACAAGTTAGATTTCAAATAAAAACAAAAAATTTTGAAGTAAAATAAGAATTTTAGTTAAAATTAAAATTGTCTCTACCTGTAGCGGAGAATAATGTTGTGGCAGGCCTTTGTTCAAACGATCATTGCAAACGTTGTGATAGGGATAGAGACATGCGATTTTTGGTTTTATGAAGGTGATACGATAGAAAATAATACAACGTAATAAAAACCACCGGTTATACGGGCATTTTTTGGAGAAATTTATCAAATAACCAAAAAAACACGAATTTAAAGCAGATTTTTTTCAAAAAGTATCATTTTTTATTATTTGTTGGCTTTTTTGTGTATTTTATGTATTTTTTTAGTATTGCCTGTTATTTAGCATTATTACTGTTTTTATTTTATCAGGATATACCGCTTAGTTTAAAAGTTATTACGTTTTCTTTACAATAAGTAATTCGAAGAAAAAAAATTCTATAAAAAATTTAAAAAAAAAATCTCAAAAATTTTTTTACCTCTTTTTTGTCGATAAAAATAAGTCTAGTTTCATCTATTTTCATATGTACACTTTAACGTGACTCACACTGTATAGCCCGTCTTTACGAGGTTCTAAATGTGACTCTTCATTTAATGAATTTTTAGTAGGTAAGTTCAAGTTTTTAGGTAAAATTGATGTAATTTTTAATGACAATCTGATTATCTTTCGTTCGTTCGTTTCAGCGGAATGACGCCCACCGCTGGACAAATGCGCCGCCCGCATCCAGGCACCTCCCGCGACCTTCATCAGATCGTCGATCCACCTAATGGGAGACCTGCCCACACCACCTCTTCAGGCTCAGGGTCGCTCGAGAACTTTTCTGCCACAGCGGCCATCGGCTCAGCGAGCTATATGCCCCACCCACTGCCACTTGATTTTAGCGATTCTGCGGGCTATGCCAGTTACTTTGGTTCTCCTGCGGATCTCCTCATTTCTGATTTAATCACGCCGAGGCACTCCGATTATTATCCATGGTATCCGATGATAAATCCATTAAAAAATTGCGAGACTACGAGTATTAAGTGTTCATTCAATTACCCATCCACTCCCATTCTCATTCATTTCATTACACAAAAACAATATAGGCTTTCATAAACAACTTTGTTGTTTTAAAAGGCTGTTGACATTTTTAATAATGGATAGATTAGTTTCATGTTTCGTGTAGCAGTATTCATTAATTTTATACAGATGAATTAGAAGGTACTATAATATTAACTATTTACGCAATAGGTAATACATTCTATGTAATAGGTAGTTAAAGTACCTACCTACAACAAACTAGTTTAAAAAATTGTAAATACTGGTATGTCGACTAGTTACTATTAGGTACTCGTATTTATTTCGTGGTATCGCGAAGAAAGAGTTTTATTTTGTTACATAAACTTCCTTTCAAAACTAGTCTCAAATTCGATGTGGCAGTCGCAACATGAATATATGAATTCGTATGAAGATTGCATAGTCGACGCCTCGGGCTCTTTCCACAGGCTAAAAATACGCGCCATCTCACCTACGAGGAAAAGTATTTGTATGAATGTCGTACAATAAATCTATTGTTGTTTACCTAAACAATATAAAGGTCACGAGGGCTATTCTGTAAAGGTACGAAAACCTGATTGTCCTTAAATAGGTACAGGTACAACCAACCATAAGGGTATGAGTACCGAAATTAATATGTTTACCGCAACCCAATATTACAAAGGCGATGAGTGCTTTTAAATGCGTTTCAAAGTCAAAATCAAAATTCCTTTATTTGCTTGAACTATTAATAGTGCTTATAGATCGTCAAATATTAAAACAAAAATAAAAGACTAAAAGACACTTTAAAGTTTTTCTCTTATGGAGCCTTTACATGTCTCATAATCTTATTGCCCTCGAGCGCTTCAAGACAACATTTGGCAAGTGCTGAGAAGAAACGCCGCTAAAAAATCGTTCTTAACTATTGATGTACAATCTCTACCCTTTTGTTAATAAAGAATAGCATCTATTCCAACAACACACGATGCAACAAAGTCGCCGAATTTCTAAGAAGGGCGCAGGTGGTCCATCAGGAAACGTCCCTTCCTTACAACGATGTGTTATTATCTACACCCACTCCAGTTCCGGATTCCAATCGGATCCATTATGTTATTATTCCGTGCGTAAAATGAAACGCGTCACGCGACTATCCGGAACATTCCGGAACATTCCGAGAGTTCCTTCAGGCATTATCATTGTGACCTCTTCTGTTACCATGTTGTAATAACTACGCCAGCGCTGTATTGGTTGATAATATTATGATTGAATGAGTCAGATATATTAGATAACAGATTGATGAATCGGAGTGTGAAACGATGTAGATAAAAGACTCTATTTCTTGATATAGAAAAGTCCATTATGCAATACAGTGAAGCTGTTGGAAAGCTGCCGTTACGAATTGCAACAAAAATGTATGATTAAAATAGTTAGACGCGGGTCTTAAGGCGACGTTTATTAATGAGTTACATTATGTACTCACGGCTTGCTGTTTCGGCTGCGATGCTGCAGCCGTGGTCACAAGCAGACTGTGTCTTACTATTTTAATTGAAATGGAACGCGTAAAATCTTGTAAAAATTCATGTTGTTCTGCCATGTCAACTGGACAATGCAATTTGAGTAGGTACATCTTTGTTGAACAGTGGCACAACTTTTTGGCTACTTTGAGTGTCGCGAACTATTTGTTGCTGGTTGTAAGTAGCTAACCTAACCTAATATGCAGATCAGGTAGTTTATTTCAGAACCAGTCTTAATAAACCCTAATTCAGGATTAGATAAATAATCGAAGAAGTGGTAAATAAAGTAAATAAACTTAAACTGAGCTCAATAGAATTAGTGCCACTTGAACATAAGGCACAAAACTGAGTTTAGTCTAAACGGGACTATTCCCACCTCGTTCCCACCACTGCAACTCCTGTGTAGCCAGGATCTACAGCTTGACCGCCACAAAAACCCAACCAATGAAGGTCAAGTTTGTCCCGGGGGAAAGTTAAACTGTCATTGGACCCGCAACGAAATTAATCAGAAGAACATAGGAGGAGTTCGAAATTAAGGTTCGACTTCCCTCCATTGCAAAGCGGATGACAGGTGACAAACAAAGGTTTAAAACCTTTAAGAAAAAGATTATGCACCACGGACAATAAATTAAATTAAGGGGGCCTATCTTATGAGCAATTAGCAACTACCTGCCAATAATATTTTTCACAAAATCGCTTAAAAGCACGAAAATTTTTCCTTGTCGCGACAAGATCGGTGTAATAAATTGCGGAAACAGATGTATGTTGTATTGAATTAAGCATTATATCACGTTCATGTTTCCAAAGATCACACTCCCACAAGATATGATGGGCAGACTGCTCATGACTGACATCATCAGAGTGAGTTTAGTCTAGTACTTCCAAATACAGTCACTTTACATTTTGGTTGCAAAACCGCTACTGTTACAAACACATAAGAGTGACGGGGAAACTTGAAGTGCCGGTTTGTATAAAGGAATGTAGTTTAACATTACTTCTCTGGCTGTACCGCAGATGCTTCGCGCAGCTCTCATTACCCTTCTGTCCTGATTTCCACTTAACCTAATCCGCTTACCATGGATACTTTTATGCTGGATAGAAAATTAAGTACCTAAGTACCTATATTACTTTTAGTTTTTTTCTTTGATTTTTCACACACCTGCTTCGACAACCCGAGGCCGTCAGTGTTCTTTGTATAAAAGCCTCGTCTCACATCGCGAAAGGCGATACGGTGTTGATCCCTTTCCGAGTTGATGTCTGCTACGAATTTAATAGTTATTATTATTATTGGCTTTGGGCCTACATTTGCGCCATCTCGACCAGGTTTGATCTATTGTGGCAGCCCTTGTTTTTGGAGTTCACTGCTTAGTCCCGTTGAGTCTATAAATTTCCAGATTCTTTGGAGCGTGATATCTGCTAATAGTTAATAATAGTTACTTACTAGTGGTTTCTGTGAACTCTTTACACGCCAAAAATGAATAACTTAATCTGAAAGCTAAAAATAAACAGATTCAATTATTATTCCAATCAGAATCCATTAAGTTATTTTAAGCCCATTAAAATGGAGTTATTTATAGCATCTGTCCCAACTTAGTCTATAGTTAGAACAGCGCAATGTGTTTCTGGAACAATAGTTTAATTAATTACCGTTAACCCTTTGACTGGTCTCGAAAAAGATGTTTTGAACCTTATCCCATGGTAATAGAGTTCAATATACAGTTAAAACAGTTCAGCCACTAGTAAAAGGTTTGACCTTTATGTCAAAGTCCTACAATAGGTCACTAGGGCTAATTTTCTACTGAATTTGCTTGTAGGAGTGAAAATCCTTTAAAATTTTACCGGGAACAGGCGAAATCTGTGATTTAAATCTAATATCAAAGCCTGAAGAAATATCATTAAAACTACAAAATCTCGAAATCCCAGGGAGTAATTAAAAAAATGCGAAGCAATATTATCAAAAAGTCCCCTTCTCAAAATCGAGAGAAGTAGGTAGTAATTTTAAAAAATACGCTTTGATGGCCTTTTTTAAGTAATTCTTCTTAAAAAAATTTATAAAAAAAAATAAAACCGACTCCCAAAAACCTACACTAAAACGTACTAATAAATAAGTAGGTAATTAATTAGTAATTATTTTTCTACGTTTTAGTGTAGGTTTTTTGGAGTCGGTTTTATTTTTTTTTATAAAATTTTACTTATTTCTTGCTTTTTAGTTAACTAATTATTACCTTGATGTTACCACTGAAGGTAGGCAGTACACTGAGACCAAAAAGAATTGGTTCATAATCGGCGGAGATATTGCGTTTAAAAAAGTTCATCCCCAATTTTCTACCCTTGGGGGTTGTTTTTTTATTATTAAATTTAAATGGGACCACCCTTGAGGTATTACCTATACGCCGAAAAAAGATTTGTTCAAATCGGTTCATAATTGGCGGAGTTATCGCGTAACAAACATAGAAAAAAAAAAACATACGGGTCGAATTGAGAACCTCCTCCTTTTTTGAAGTCGGTTGAAAACTGAACCATTTTTTGGAATTCTCTATAAAAGTTAATATTGGGTTGAATTTATTTAAATTTTAAATCAGTAAATAAATTAGAGTTTCGAATACAGTAAAAATTTCCAAAAGTGCCCAAAAGACAATTTTGTGGCGACTGTTTGAAACCATAGTGTGCCATAGAGCAAAATTTAGTTTAAATTATTTACATATCATACATAGTGTTTTCATTAATTTATAACTAGATGGTGCTGGGTAAAATTACCAACCAAAATGGACCTGGAATATCCATGTAAGTAATACATAGGGTGGGCAAACACGCTAAATGATTCATAGACTCTTCGTGCTCTCACCTAACGTACCTACCTATCACCAGAACCCAGGCCAAGGCATTCAGCTAACCACCGCGACGGAAGTAAAACACGTTAAACATACATTATCTTCATTCTTATCCATCCAGCTATGTACATTACATACAACGCTTATCTAGAATATTTATGTCTATGTCTCAACACAGGTGTCGCCCTACCGGCGCGGAGACCGATACCTCCTTCCATAAATCACTGGCCAGCACTTGAAGTAATGGAATGGACCCAGATTGTGCCAGCCAATAAATATTCAGCCGTATTTAATCCCAACTAATATTATAAATGCGAAAGTAACTCTGTCTGTCTGTCTGTCTGTCTGTCTGTTACGCTTTCCCGCTTAAACCTCGCAACCGATTTTGATGAAATTTGGCATAGAGATAGTTTGAGTCCCGGGAAAGAACATAGGATAGTTTTTATCCCGGTTTTTGAAACAGGGATGCGCGCGATAAAGTTTTTCTGTGACAGACAAAATTCCACGCGGGCGAAGCCGCGGGCGGAAAGCTAGTTAGAACTAAATACTAAAATCCTAGGAGAATTACTGTTCAGGTACGCACTTTGGATTAGCTTTTAGCTCAAACGAAAAAATATTGGAGAATTTTTGCGATAAGTTGTCTCTTACAACAGTGGGTTTCATAAAATTACGATACAAATTGTTAATAGGTAATTACAAAGTGATCGTTTTTACAATGTCATTCATTAAATACGATGTGCGTTACATACGCATTAATATTAATTATTTAAGTGATATCTACTCACAACAACCGTAGGGATTAATGGTTATTGCTCTTGAACCTACATCTATTGAAAGCTTTGAATCTTGAAAGAGCCACTGTAATAATAAATCAGTTTTATTATGAACTAGTTATGAATAACACCATAGACAATAATAATAGCGTGGTATTCGTGTCTTATTTTCCCCACAAATACGCACTATTACTTAGCTATGGGTAATTGGGTTGTCACAGTAAGTATGTGTAAAAATATGAGTAGGTACCTAAGTTATACCGATACATGAGTACTCTTTTATATTCCGTAGTTCTAGACAAGCGGTAGCGTGTCAAGCCAAGTTCATTACAGATCACCACCAATCATTTAATTAAATTTCAGATGAAGACTCTGTATTTATGCAATGTAAAATGATTTCTAAATTATTTCCTTAACTTGAAGATAAAGTGTGAGATGCAATATCAATTTCAGTTTACTTGATATTACAATATCGAAAACAATATTTCAATGAATATTCTAATACTAAGTTACGAGACTAAAATATTTATAATAATCAAACTTTGATTAAGTTTACCTAGAATCAAGATTTCGCCCTCACAGGTTCTGTTTTCAGGGATTCGTGGAAACCATCCAAAACCTTAATAAATAGAGTTTTAAATTACGTTAAACAATTAGAGCTGTCGTTGCGTTAATATCATATCATTTAACGCCCTAATTTCGCGGAATGAACAAATATTAATTAAATATGCCAGCTCGGCACACGAGACGACAATTTAAATTTTAGACTATGTGTACATTCGTACATGAATGTTATGAGAGACGAAATGTTAGTATTAACTTGTACCCACCTACTCCCAATTAGAATTTTTTTTTCGATATCACAACTTTTTAATAGTAACGTACCTACATGATAATTATTTTCTCACACCCTAACCCGCAGGTTATCAACCTGATAGATACTCTGGTGACTATAGTGATTGTCGGGAATACCCCAAAAAAAAATAATACAACGCGGCGGCGTACTGCTTCTCAAAACAAACCATCTGAAAATGCTAGCCTGGCAAAACACATTACATAATATTGCCAATACATCAAAACGTAATAACAACGGAATAGCAATTAAGTCGTAATTTCATAATTAATGCTTACCGCGTCCTGATTGGACGTTAATTTTATGATGGGAGATTCGCAATTAAACGTAATCCTTAATATATCTACACAAAATGTTACTTTTCTTTGCTATTCCGTCCATTTTGTCATGATAAAGTAGCGTAAGAAATATGATATATTGCTATTAAGGCGAGTTTTAATGATCTGGAAAAAATATGTACATATTTTTGACACGGAATATTCTGTTGATACGAGTATTACACTCGTATTTTTCGGAGGCGACATTGCAACTTAAACAGGTACAAGATCTACTGTTGATTTTAAAAACTAAGATATAAATTTACAGAAAGAAGCCTGAAAGAATCGGTTGAAATTAATCACAAGACAGAATCTATGATTGCGACTGAATCGAGTTTTCAGCGTTGTTTTAATTAGGTACTTTACTTACATTACCTCCTGCACCATCTGTAAATATATTCTTGAAGCAAAACTGAGGATTTCATAAAGACCAATAGGTTTTATTCATAAGCAATGCATCACGCGTTGCTATTTGAACTTTATAGATCTATTTTCATATCGATATCTTCTTTAGTTGTACCCTATAAATAAGGATTTTGTTCCTTTGAACTCACATGTTGAAGGGCAATTTCTTAATAAATAAAGCTGGCCAGTATAAAAGTGTGTACTAAAACATCCCCGAAGTTATTTTACAGCTGTTGATAAAGGCAATCGCGCCCTAAATCTCTTTTTTATTGAGTCTCAAAACATCGTAGAACGATGGAGGAGTTTCTTTTTTTTCTTCTTTAAAGACTTTCTATGGAATTTAGGGCCTTGTTATTTGTTTATCAAGGAGCATAAATAGAAGAAATAAACAAGAAATTAGAGAGTAGAGGCTAAAAATATAAAGAAATTACTACAGAATTTTCAGAATACTTCTATGGAAAAATAATATCCTCGGTATTTTGCGTAACTTACTTGGGTTTGTTTTAATTATCCTAGAAAACAGGTCAAGACCAGCCTCAACTTTCAAATTGGGGAAAGGAAATAAGTTTTTTTGCTATGACAAAATGAAAGTCTTAAATAGACAATACAATGACATAATCTTAATCTAATTTAGGAATGATGCTTTGGAAACCTACTTAATTTCACAAAAAATTAACGCTAATTCTTAAAATTAAATTAAATATAATTTTAACGTAATAGTTACCTACGTTTTGGTTCCATCAGTTTTCATCTCAGTTACCTACTTCGAATTTTGGATTCGAATAATACGGCTCAGTAACATCTGAGCGTGATTTATAGATTTAATATTCGTATCTCGATTGTGAAATAATGGAATCCAAGTACCTTTTGGGAAAATAGCTTTATTTCAAGGAATGACGAAGTCGTGCAATAAAAATATCTCCAACGGTTTACATTGTTTCTTTTTGTCAAAATTATATTTTTTTACTGGTGATTCCTATCTATACTATTACTTACTAATTTCAGGAACTACAGGTCCGATTTGAAAAATTATTTTTGTATTATTGAGGTAGGCTTTAGGCTAACATCACCCTACAGCCTACCCAACAACCCTTAATAGGGGCGGAGCAGTGAAGAAAAATGTCGCAAAAATCGGGAAATATTATTTAAACTATTTTCACGCATACGAAGTCGCGGGCACAGCTAGTTGTAAGATATAGGTAAAGAGAAGGAAACTTAATTATGCATTCTACAAGCAACCAACAATTTAATCTTCCAACCGCTCTGAACTTTCTCGATGTCAAAGTATGTATAAAGAGTAATTATTTTTTTACAGCCGCTTCACTTTTCCTGGACTTCATTTTTATTGTGCTTTACCCTGCGTAGGGCAAAGTTCGAAGAGTTCTGTAGGGATTTTAATTTGCTTGACTTTTATTAGCACTTAAAACTTTTGGTATGTGATGCCTGTATTCAAATTGGAGGTGTGTACGGTCGAGGACATATTATAGGTCTAGTTAACTCAGTCAATGCCTGAGGTATGGCAGCGGCACGGGAGGGGTGACATTGACATATTATGACGTAACTGAGCATAAAAATCGTTTGACGTCTCAAAAATACCCTCTACCCTCCTATAGCAAAACGTTGTGGAATCTTATGTGTTGTTCGTTCGTTCGTTTCAGCCAAATGACGTCCACTGCTGGACAAAGGCCTCCTCCAAGGTTTTCCACAATGCACGGTCCTGCTCTGCCCGCATCCAGGCTCTTCCCGCGACCTTTACCAGATCGTCGGTCCACCTAGTAGTTGTAGATGTGTTGTAGTAGAACCAATTGTCTGGATATGCAAAATTAAATTTCTTAGATCGAGTATAACAGAAAATATTGAATTGCTAGGCTAACTTGACACTTTCAATAACTTGCTCCAGAGAACGTAATGAATACGTATGTAAAGATATATTGTTTGAACAGTGAGTACGAAAGATAAAATACTCATAGATAATTACATTTCAGAATAATGTGATGTACAAATAAGTATTTTAATACTAAATAATAGACGTTAATAAACTGATGGCATATTACAAAAACTATCTCAATCTTTTTGATAAAGTAATAAGCTTTTCATGTAAGTAATTGAGCAAGCAGTAATATTAAATGTCTGTCTCAATCAAAATACTTAATTAATCTACACACTATAATATTATAAAGACGAAAGATTTGATTGTTTGTTTCTTTGTATGGATTAGGCTCCGAAATTAATGAACCGATTTGAAAGAATCTTTGAAAAATTCGGTTGATACGGTTACGATCCGTTTCCGGATTGATAAGTCTGCTTCGTCCTATAGGAATAACTAGTTTCGGTGTGCAACTGTGCAAGATCACGTTTCAGTTAATCAAAAACTCGTGGCTCAGTATTACCAATCCCATATGAACACGGATCGGTTAGAGCTTCATCGAACTGATAGCTCTGACCCTGAAACCCGCACGGGTACCGACAGAAAAAACAGCAATATCAAGTAATTTGTTGTAATTCACAAACTAGTTTTATGATTTAGTAGAATATACACGCCAAAATATACTCGTATCATAACAAACTGGGTTCAATAAAACAAAATAAAATTACGTAGGCATCCGCTAAGAAAGGATTTTACGAAGCTCCACCCCTTAGGGGGTAAAACGGGATACACGCGTACGAAGCCGCGGGCGGCCGCTAGTTGTCAAATAAAGTTCTATTGTACTCTATACTGCGTTTCAATCTACTTTTTAGATTGGTAATGCAAAACTATTTCAACAAAAGTATTATGGAATGTACAAAACAATTTTAGAACAATAAATCCGTTTCATATTCTATCGGTTCGCTAGTTCCCTGATAAATGGTCTCGTGAGCACGTTCCAATATAGAAAACAATAACTAATAGTACAAATAATCGTTCCGTATTGGGTTTCCTATCCTCCGATATTTAATTATTTACTTAGTAAGATATTTACTTATTGCCACATTATTAGGGTGAGAACATTAATAAACATTATAAATTGTACCTAATACATTTGGTGATGACGACAGTCAATAATCTCAATATAGGCACTCGATATGGTTACAATGTCAAGATAAGTCTAATATAGTTAGGCAGTAAGTAGATACACACTTATTTCCTGGGCAATTATACAAAACTACTTAATAATATGCATGTACATAGTAGGTATATCGTGTCGAGTATACCTCATCATGTTTATCTTCTTCTATGGTTGTATTAACAAACACTTTAAAGCCATTATTGCCGTCTGGATATTATGAAACAAAATGTTTCATTAGGATCTAAACGAGAATTAATAATGTAGAGAAGATGGGTTAAAAAAGTAAACTTTACTAAAGCTCAGGGCTTGAGAAAATAACTATGAAAAGATTTAAGACTAGTAACAAAATAGGGACCTAGCTTTTATCATTCCCTTTTTCCTTTATTATTGGTGACGGTTATCAACACGAATTTGATTCTTCCGAGAAAGACTATCGTGTTTTCAAGAAAAATGAAGGCTTTTATCGGTAAAAGAATTGTTAGCACCGGACCAAAAACTATCTAGATTTCCATTAGAATAACTAGAGCACTCTATAATATTAATATCGATTTGTCTATTCTAGTATCGATATTATTTGCGATTAATCTTCATTTTTTGTGAAATCTCCACTAGAACTCGATATATCAACTCAACAAAAGAAATACATTATAACTTTGTACTTTATAAGAAAAATCATCAAATTCTTTCAGAAAATCGTTCTGCTTTCATTAATCATGTCTAAAGTTAAGTCTGATTAATATTCGTTCTTATCATCTGAACGAAGTAACAAATTCAATCGCAAAAGTTAGAAACGTAAGTCCTAACCTGTGTTTTGATAATTAATTTGTCGAGTTCTTATTCGTTGTTACATAAAATCTACGAATATATAAAAGCGAAATACCACTCACTGATTAATCAGGAAATACATATAAACACCTACAGACTTGGCAGGTTCCTTATAGTGTAGACATCCGCTAAGAACAGAGTTTACGAAACTCCACCCCTAAGGGGGTAAAACGGGGTCCACCCCTAAGGGGGTAAAAAGTCGCGGGCGGCGGCTGTATGTAATACCTAAATTCACACATGAAGATATTTAGCTTGGCAATCCACCAATTGAATTTCAAATACAGTTTGTTTTGCGAACGGTACTGTAGAGTAGCCAACACGATTTAATTTCCGAGCGCATCTCTAAAAACCATTTCACGGGGCTTCTGTGCCTCGGCTCGTTGTCCAGTTAGGGATGTTCTTTTCTCGAATGTTCTTTGAAAACTCTGTATTTTAGGTCTTTTTAGTAGTCAATGTACACATTTCCCTAATACCTCGTTCGTTCGTTTCAGCCAAATGACGTCCACTGCTGAAAAAATTCCTCCCCCAAGGCTTTCCATAACGATCGGCCCTGTGCTGCCCTTATCCAGGTTATTCCAGCGACATTCACCAGATCGTCAGTCCACTTAGTGGGGGGCCTACCTCATGATCGCCACTCAATTACATTTCTGCCTCAACGGCCAGCAGCTCTACGAGCTACAACTATAAGCCCGACGACCCACTGCCACTTTATTTTTTAAATTCTGCTGGCTATGTCGGTTACTTTGGTTCCCCTACGGATCTCCTCATTCCTAAGTTATGTAATATTAAGACAATAAATGAATCTTTGTACAGTCGACAGCACATCATACTACATTTATACATTTATGTATATTGCAAGATACACTATACCTGCCTACTTAAGTTCTCTGTTTTGTCTAATTTATCTGTTTTGCATTAAGCTGACCTGTTGTACAACTGTTTATTATGTGTGCAATAAAGATTTATAAATAAAAATAAATACTATTACATAGACGCCACCTTGCCCTTGATGCTAAAATTGCTAATTAATTTCATGGGACATCCTTGAAATTCCTAATCGAGTAGTTTCTGATAAAATTGCCTATAACACGTAGTATGCAATCTTGCTAAGTTTCCTCTTTTTAATTTGTACAAAACCCTTACATTTTTAATTTTAAAAAGTTTATAATTTTCTCTATGCGCCTCTATATTCTCGTTTTCTTTTTTTTTTGTCTGTTGGACGTCAATAAACCGCGTTAATTAAATTATTTCACTTTTTAATAGTACCTATACTTCCAATAGTGCGAAAACATGTCTTTCTAATTAACCAAATTAGGTGCCCTAGTAAAACTACACGGTTCCAACTCCAGACATGTTCGAAATTTCCGAACCTTGAAAACTTCTAACATAGTTTAGGGTTAAGTAGTTCAGTTTAGTCTAGCATACACTATTTTAAATGTATCTATCCGAGCAATAAGAGGTACTTTAATTAATAAAAGTTTTGTTACTACAGCAAATTTGATTATCTGAAGTCTCTGATCTAACATTCTGGAACGTCTACCTTTGTTTTAACAAAATATCCTTCCCCTTTTCTGTAAATTCTTTCTTCCTGGACAGTATTCTTAGTAAACAATCGTCAGGTAAGCCTTAGCAGTCTCGGCTCTACTCAGTATTCTATAAATAAATAATAAATATCCTTGGACATTTTTAGTCTTCGCCATCTAGTCCCAAATTAAGTAAAACTTTTACTATGGTTAGCAGACATGACAAGAAGGTCTAAAGTTCCCTGAAAATTCCAACCAATGTGACGTCAGCTATCGTTATCTCCGCTCATTAACCCTTTCACGCTCTGCACAAGTGCACACGTCTAATACTGATCGTGATGTTTCCGATCCCATCACTCTTTGCCGCCAAAAGGCTCTATTATAAAAAAAAATAAAACTGACTCCAAAAAACCTACACTAATAAAAAAACTAAAACCCAACTACGACAAAAAACGACGCTGAAAAAGTATAAAACAAGATTTTCAGAATACTGAACTGAACAAAGTTGCCAATGTAGTTGCATAGTAATTTTCATGTTTGGAAAACCGCAGTCACACGTTGTCAAAGTTCTACGGTAGGTAGGTACTCGTATATGTAACGCGTGACTACGCCTTTCCAAACATGAAAATTACTAGGCGACTACTTACATTGGCAACTTTGTTCAGTTCAGTATTCTGAAAATCTTGTTTTATACTTTTTCAGCGTCGTTTTTTGTCGTAGTTGGGTTTTAGTTTTTTTACTTTTTATTATTTGTACTACTGGTGTTAAAGTGTATTTGTGGCGCATAATATTAACAAAAGTTAAATTGATGAACTAATAAGCAGTAAAGAAGCTATGAACGAAAAGATGTGAATTATATGCAATCAGCCCATGAATACAGGTAAAGTCACAAGCAAATGCTAGTAATATATATATATTCGAAATGTACAAGTAAAGCGCTTTCAAATGATACCAAACACGGTAAGCGATACATCATTTGTCGAATTCTGATAAGTAGTTTAGAAGTTACGAGGGAACACATGAACATACATACATACATACATAGCCTGTCAAAATCATAACCCTCCTTTTGCTTTGCCGTAGTCGGGTAAAAAGTAGAATAATAATTACTAATTACCTACTTATTTATTAGGACGAATTATTAATATTTATGTAGGTATACCATGATTGATACTTCTGGAGTCGGTGCCAAGATTATGAAACATGTAAAGTTTGCCTGCACCGACTCCAAAAGTATCAATCATGATACCATGATCAGTCCTAATAAATAAGTAGGTAATTAGTAATTATTATTCTACTTTTTACTGTAGGTTTTTTGGAGTCGGTTTTATTTTTTTTTATAAAATTTAACTTATTTCTTGCTTTTTAGTTGACTAATTATTACCTTGATGTTACCACTGAAGGTAGGCAGTACATTGAGACCATATTCTTAATGTATATTATAAAAAAGTTCATCCCCAATTTTCCACCCTTGGGGGTGAAATATTTTCTTCAAATTCGCATGAAACCATCCTTTTGATAATACCTATTCAACAAAAAAGTAATCGTTCTAATTGGTTTATAATCGGCGGAGATATTGCGTATAAAAAAGTTCATCCCCTATTTTCCACCCTTGGGGGTTGTTTTTTTTATTATTAAATTTAAATGGGACCACCCTTGAGGTATTACCTATACGCTGAAAAAAGATTTGTTCAAATCAGTTCATAATTGGCGGAGTTATCGCGTAACAAACATAGAAAGAAAAAAAAACATACGGGTCGAATTGAGAACCTCCTCCTTTTTTTGAAGTCGGTTGAAAACAGGATTCTATCACTGTCTAAATATCTAAGGCTGAGTTGCACCGAATACCTAACCGGTGTTTTCGTATTGGATTTTTTTGACGTTTTAAAGTTAAAGTAAGATGGTGCAACCTAGCCTAAGTATGTCTTATAGATTGGTGATATTGCTATCTAGGGGAGAGTTCGGTATATTGTACCGCCGGGTAAATTGTACCACCCTCATATTTCGTAAAGTATTTATTGAATGTCTGTAATTGCAACACTCAGCGATACACAACTAAAATCAATTAATATCGGCCATGTGGTTTTTGCCGTGACAACAAACACGTGTGTTTTATTTTGAAAAGTATTTTTTCATTGTTTTCAAGTAACTTTTGACAATACATGTTTAGTTTGTAATTTTGTTAAATTTAATCACAGGGTGTTTCTAATATATTATTTAGAAGCGTAAATTAGTGTGGATTACAATTATTTGAAACATTTTTCGGTATTTATAAGCTATATTTTTTACCGATTTTTTAAAAGCACTATCACCTAGTCGGCTAAATTGTACCACATCAAGTTGTATGGAACTTTACCAAAGGATTTTGAATTTTTTTTTAGTAAATCATATTTTGAAGTTATAATAGCGTAGTTATGTTTGACTAACAATAAATGAAAGCAAAAGACTGGCAAAGTAGATTAGGTACAAGTGTGCGTTACGATAATTGGAATTACAAAACTTGTACTCAAAATCGTGATAACGTGTAAAACAATATCGATTGTCTATGTTATTAACTACTGTTCCTTTTCGTTTCCTAATTTGTTAAGAATGTATCGTATAATATTTTGCCATAGTTTTTTTATAGGCTTGAAATTTATTGAAATCCAATTTAGTAACCCTGTGGTACAAATTATCGAACCGGTTGGCTAAATTGGACCGAAGCTCTGAACTCGTACTTTGTTGATTTGTGCTAAATATACAACAATCATGTTAATTAATACTTATGAAATAGTAAGTTGAATAATGTATCTTTTATTATATACCATGGACATTAGCAATAACAAAAGAAAACTATGAGTAAAATGGGATTGAAAAAAACTGGTCCAAATTAGCGGACTCTCCCTTAATACTAAACTATCGTCGTAGAAAACATTATTGGGAGGCTGTTGGATTTCCAAAGGAGCTTTCATTATTTGCTTGTCGACCTAAGTTGCTTTTCTACAAACTTGTTCACCCTCAGTCATCCTTAATCAATTGTTAAAAATACAAAAGCTCGAAGCTCGGTTTTATCTAAACAAATTAACATCTACAAGACCTCGCGTAGTGGCGTGACTCACGAAATAAACAAATAAATTAGTCGAAGTGCTCTCCCAGTTATTACCCTAACTGTATTAACGTGCTCCAGTCCGAGTTTACAACTATTCTGTAATGAGAATAAACCAATTACCTAAAGGCTTGCGTAAATAAGCTGGAATTTGTTTCCGTTTGAATTAGGGCAAAGTTAAAGGTAATTCTGGAACGAGGCTCGAAACTTATCACGAAAATAACATGCATCTCGTTGTCAGTAGAGTAGAATCACCCCGCTCTCCGGGAATATTGTAAAAGGAGACTTATGCCCGTTTCCACCATAATTCCTAATTTGTAAGTGACCCCTATGAACACAAAACTCCTGTTAATTTTAACGTAAGGGTCACCTAAAAATTAGGGATTGATGGTGAAAACGGTGTGTGAAGAGTAAGTCTAATTGTCCATTTTCCTCTGGCGAATTAGTGAATTCTACAGTGGAAAATGACCTATTAAAATGTAGGCAAAATGACTTATGACTTAAATGAATGTCATGATCAATTAACACTACTTTCTAGTTTGAAGTTAAGGTCTTTTATATAAATAATACTGTGTAGTGGGGTTATCTCATCATTTCATTTATCTCTTATATACTAAGTAATATTTCTGAAGCGGTGCAATTCAGTTTTATTTACAGAAAAAATATTTCGAATGGAGAGTCAGACTAATTCTCAATTGGCTACTGTAATTAGGATTGGTATCCTAAGCGTAAATTTATTAATTTGCCGACATTTTCTTCAATACAACGAAGCATTTTGGTTCAATATTATGATGGTTATTAAAATTCCACTTCTACTCTTCTTTTTATTAAAGGTGACTTACTACTGTAGAAAGGACGCTCTGTATTTTCTTACAACAAAAGAAGCGTTTATGGCATTGATTGTAGAGTCAAGCTTAATGCACTAATAAACATTTTTGTTGCAAAATGTCTCTTATTATTAACCACATAAGATGTAACAGTGTTTACCATGATACTAAGCTGACATTTGTACAGTCATCGTCAAATAATTCGTGACACTCAAAGTGGCCAAGAAGTTAACAACACAACCTCCAAGACGTGTTGCGAACTTATTGGCTACTTTAGGTGTCGCGAACTATTTGACGCTGACTGTACGTAGTTGGTGTAAATAATCAACATCAGTAGACATAATATTTTGGCAGTTATTATTTCTATGAGCTCTCATGAATAAAGCGAGTCTGTAATGTATTCACCCGTATGCAAATGTATGTCACCTCAAAGGGCCCTAGATGTCCCACATTAAACCACATAGTGTCGACGCATTCCTACGCAGTGTGTCTGTGAGCATCTACGTTGAACGTAAATAAGAGATACTCACAGAAAATGTGACTTACAACAAGACACGATGCCAAAAAATCTTATAAAAAAGTGTGCCATAGAAAATTTATAGAGGATTCGTATCCAAAATAATTAAAATCACGAAAACGAAATGTGCATATAAATAAAACGTTTTAACGGCCTCATTAAACGACATTAAACATTAATCTAAGACCTTTGCGTGTCTCATTTCAACATTTCGCAGTATCTCCATAGCGCATAGCATCAGTAGCGAGTGAAAAGTTGTTAGTTCAAGCTTAGAAATTGTATTTACTCTGGTTCAAGTTCCACCTGAGACAGTCAATATTTTTATGTAAATCATATCATGTTTCTTTAAAATGTGTGTTTCGAAATAAGAAGCTCTGAATTTTTATCGGGAGTGAATTCATGCTTAAAAAGTTTTTTGAAACACTTCGCTCTATTCATTGCACTTAAATACTTACCTTTGAAAACTGCTTAAGACTACAATTCCTTTGCTTTACAAAACGGATTTTCTAGAGTAAGTAAATAAAACTGCTCCACAAACTCAGCAAGAGGTATTTTCCGAATGAAAGGAATTATTTAGCTGAGTTACTTTTTCTGTGGTGAAAATATATTTCTAGGAATATTTTTATATTGCTGAAAATCTGTCGACACAGCAATTTTGTATTGAAGCACTATTTTATCGGACCGTGCCTAATATTAATTACAGTATACCGTAGTATAGACGACAGCACATCAGACTACCCATTTTTATTAAAGCTAAGTTTAAGTAGAAATATAAAGACTTAAAGCTATCTATCTTTGAAGATTATGATGTTCTTCTGATTAATTTCGTTGCGGGTTCAATGCAGTTTAACTTTCCCCCGGGACAAACTTGACCTTCATTTGTTGGGTTTTTATGGCGGTCAAGCTGTAGATCCTGGCTACACAGGAGTTGCAGTGGCGGGAACGAGAGGTGGGATTTGGGAATAGTCCCGTTACCCATTTTTGTTTCAAATTCGTATCTATTAAGACTCCATGAGACCCTACAGTGTTTATCTTGACGTGCCGTCGTCTGTAAGTACATTATTATTCTTTGATTATATTGTGATGAAATAGAGTATTAACTTGATAATAATTTAACTTTGTAACACGTTGATAGTGTTAATGATCTACTTACAGATCCATTGCGAGTTCAAACCCCGCTGAGTGCGAATGGAACATTGATGAGTTAGTTAATTAATTATTGTATGTTTAGGTATTGTTAAGTTTCACTAAATATTTTGCCTATACTTTGCTTAATTAAAGGCGAGAAGATTCAGATGATAGTTGAAACGTTTTGTATACAGGGTGTTAGGTAAATGGGTATATGAGCCGACACTAGCCCATGTTAACATATGCATATAAATGGTATGGTGAAGTCAGAAATTTGATTTCATCATTTAATTTTTTTTTATTTTCGTACAAAAAAAAATATAAAATCCGATTTGTATGAAAATTAAAATTATTAAAATGAAGATATCAATTTTCTGACTTCACCATACCATTTATATGCCCATGTTAACACATGCTAACATGGGGTAGTGTCGGCTCATATACCCATTTACCTAACACCCTGTATATGTATTTTAAACCCTCTGTAATTCCTTTGGTCAAAAAACAGCAAAGTAAAAGAGACAAAGAGAAAGTGTGTATATCAATCTACCTCAAATATCATGTGGACATTCGGGTCCCCTATTCAGCACAACCCGCTTTGGTTTATTCCACTTTGTTCACCTGGGTGGTATCACCTAAATAAAACCTAGATAAAAGTCCACTTGATCAATTAAAAAAGTCGCATCTGAGATTCTGAGGACTTAGTGTTTGTTTACATCAAAAGTCGTCACTAGCGAGCGCCGTAAAAAAATACATGAAGATTTTAGTTCTTGACAGTTTCCGCAAGGGGCGCTGTACAATCTGTTATAATTTAATGTCACTTTTTTACGCGCGAATGCGTTTGACGTAAACTTACACTACGCCCCCTATTCGACCTTGGTGATTATCATCTAGGTGAAATGAGGACACTAAAAAATCTATTTTGTTTACCCAGGTAAACAAAGTGGAATAAACCCTCGCTTTGGGCTGATCTGCGGATTAAATTCACCTTTTTCAGACGGTATGCCAATATTTATTTTGCAATTCGGATCTGAGTACCCACCTAAAATGTTTTTATCCAAAAACTAAATCAACTTTTCACCAATCTTTCAGCGAAATGCTATTTGAATTTTTTATATTTTTGATAGACGATATTGCTGTAGGCTATTAGCGAATAAAAATAAGTTGAAAGAATTTAATGGAGCATTTTATAACGTTATTAGTTTATTTTTTCAGCATGTTGTCCGTTCCTATATATGTTAGCAATTTCGCGACGCAAAGAAGCCAAATAACATTGAAAAAAAAAACATTGTGTGTAACATTAAATATAGCAATAAAATAGTACCTAGTTACATTATTTACAAATTCTCAATGGCGGACTATTGTATTACGAGTTTATTAAATGTCTTTAATTTCATTTAATTTCCTCAGAGATTGTGTGAATTATTGTTAAAAGAGTCCCCTTTAAAAACACCACTCCATCATTCTTTTAACAAAAAGTCAAATCCAAAACCAATTTATTCCAACAATTAATTATTCCTGAAGATTTAAAACACAATAGTCGCCGAGTTGTAACAAAATATCTTTAAACCTTCTCGGCTCTGTTCCTAAATGAATAATTAACACCGGCAGTTAAGCAACAAACAAGCGCTTGAATTCCTATTTCCTTAGGGTCGCCGCATATGGGCCGGCGGCCACAACCACAAAACGCCGCCACACCGGCGTATTTCATGTAGTTTTCGTACATTTTATATGGACTCGCCGTCACACGCTACAAAACGCCGCTGCTCGCTTCTTGTGGCCCGCTCAGGGGGCGTAGTGTGAGTTTACGATATCGACTGCGTTAAAAAAATAAGTAGGTATATGAAAATTTTAGTTTATAGCTAGGGGCGCTGTACATTCTTCTTCATCCGTCATCGAATCGAATGCGTTTAACGTAAACTAACACTATGTCCCCAGGGCACAAAAAAACGCCGTCACGCGCCACTCTCTCTCTCACGCGCCACTCTCTCTCACGCGCCACTCTCTCTCACGCGTCCTCTCTCTCAGATGAGAGATCGGTGAACTTGCATGGGCTTAAAAAGAGCGACCACCTACCACAAGTGGCGACCACCGGCCACAAGTGGCTGTCGCGCTTCAGTTATATTTTGTAGCCGCTTCTAGCTTGTGGCGGCTTTTGTGGCAGTGGCGTAAAGCCCGTGTGCGGCGACGCTTAGACTCTTCTTAGGTTTAACAGGACATTAATAATCCGTCCTTTATCCATTATACCGGTACTAATATTGCAAGCAGCTTTGCCGGTGAAAATTCCGCTATATTACATTGATAAAAAATGGTTAAATTATTAGTTTAGTTTTTCAAACCAGATAATGTTGTAGGATTTAACTTCTCCTAATTTCTTTTATTGCTTTAAAAAATATACTTCCAAAGTTTAACATTAATTTCTTTACTTTTACGTTCACTTTTGAGACATTACTTTTCCGTTGTCCATAATACGAGATTATAGGACATTAGGTACACTGAGAGTGTTCAAGTATTTTTCCTTGATCTTACTTACTAATTGCTTCTAGAATATTACTTAAGTTAACTTTATGTATCGAAAAGAGACGAAACATTTAACCTCTTATAGAAGCTAAAATAAAGCGAGTGGAGTGTGAGCCATAAATATTGATATCGCACTCAAACGGTTACAGACAGTTATTAATGCCACGAAAGGCACTATCGAATCGCTATGTATCTTATGGATGATGGGACATAAATTGAAATACAGGCATCTTAGGTAGTTGTAATAAACCATATTTTGCAAGAAATATGAATGAGATGGCGACTGTACGTTTTAGTTAATTTTTAGACGAAAGTACATAATTAAATTCAATTATACCTAATGGAAAAATCGCTATGTCCATTGCAATAAGTTGATCTCTACACAGTATTTTTTTCTCCTTTGGCAATAAAGCATAAGTTTTATCTATCAATCTATCATAAAGAATTCAAAATTCGTTGACCTTGCCTAGGAATACTTACATACAGCCAAATAGCTATCATCTATCATTGAACCATAATTTCATCTTACGGTAAAATAAGAATGGAAATTCAAGTTAAGGTTTAAAAACATGAAGTTTAACCATTTTAGCAATTTTAGTCGTAAGTTTCAAGTTACGACTAAAATTGCTAAAATGGTTAAACACAACCTAATACCGACTACCGGAGACTTTAAAAAACGTTAGCGTTGTGCATATTCCTTTAACAGAGGCATACGAAATGGGCACCTTAAGGAAATTCATTTGCATCGAACATCGCTCACGGACAATGGATGGAGAAGTGTGCACTAAGCTTTATTGCTGAGTTAGCACCTACGTGACTTCATATTGGACACCTTGTCGAAATAAATTCTTGCATATTATTAAAAATGCGATAGTCATTTCGTCTGTCTGTTTCCTTTTTATAATTGAGACCACTGAACCGATTTAGATTTGATTTTAAACCCAAAAGTTTAAACATAGTTTTTGAAAGGGCCACGTGAAAGATGAGGTCTTTCTATAATAGACTGATGCCCGTTTTCACCATCAATCCCTAATTTTTAAGTGACCCCTATGATAACACATAACAGGAATTTTGTTTTCATAGGGGTCACTTAAAACTTAGGGATTGAGGGTGAAAACGGGCATTAAATTCTCACGGACAAAATTAAATCCCCGAGCAACAGCTAGTAATTTAAGATAAATAAATATTATGAATATTTTTAAGAACTTGATAGTATAATAAGTATCTCTCACAAACGTTTAAGTTCTTTATACTTTATTGTAAAGAACGAAATTCATTTCATATTATTTTGATACTACATTAATATTAGAAGTAGGTAATCCGATAAGACTCAAAATTCTTTAAAAATGTCTCGCAAAAACATTTTAATTACAAAGCTTAAAGCCGAGAGCTTTCTAGCCGTTGTGTTTAGGCGCTGAAACTCATTTCGACGTTTCTTTTTTAAAATACGCGTGTATTTTTACTTTTAATAAAATTATGTTAATAACAAGATTTTATACAAGAGTTTTACCATATACACTGGAATGAACTAGTCACGAAAAATACTTTAACGGCACGCCTCTAATTTTCAAGACTCCAAAGAAACATGCAGGTGTGCATGTTTCTTGATTTTTGAGATTTAAAACCATGTATCAGCAATGATTTCTTTTTACATGTATAAACCTCTTTGTTCTATTTATTATAGGTACGTCTGTTTAATTGATACTTTTAAGGCATGTTATGTGTACAATGCATTATGAAAAAATAAGTCTACAAACACTAATATGTGATGTAAAGTAAAAGTATAAAGTAAACATTTATTTGCTGCACACCAAGTCACATACATTCTTCAATAAAATTACTTTGTACATTTAACATGCATATTTAAAATAAAATCATTAAAGAATGAAATAATGCGAGCAGGGTTGCGGCAGCAAAAGGTCTCCGTCTCAGCATGTGTCACAAGCTAATGCCTGGACGCTGATTTTCAGACGGCGGCCGACGAAAGTGGAGAGCGGCGGTAATCGCCGCAGCAATTCGCAAGTGAACACAGCACAACAACAACATTAATAAATGAAAAGTGATAAAAATGTAAATGAATTTAATGACAATAATGATATATGTATTAAATATGTAAATTAAATGTCATGAATAAGGGTTGTAGCAAGTAAGGATTAAAAAATGTATGTGGCGAGTCCTCCGTGTAGGTACTTTAACAAAAATATATTTACAAGTCTTGAAAACTGAAGGTAGTAATAAAATAAGGTTCTGAGGCGTCTAAACTAAATTAAGTAAGACTCATTAAATAAGGGCTAAAAGACTGAGTCTTTTACAACACTATTTCGAATACAGAGACCGTTAACAGGCAGCCAAATGAAAGATTAAACCTCGCTTAGTGATGAAAAATGTAAGCTCAAATAGCCGAAAGCCCGGCAGGGCTTCTCATTCTTTGTTTTTTATTAATAAAAACTGCAAGATGCGATTTTTAGATAGTCAAAACTGACAGTCGTCATCAAAATTTCATCCTCCCACCATGATGGTTTTTGTTGATCAGTATTACTATTTTATTATTTTTCTTTTTAATTGAACAATTAAGCGAAGCCATTGTAAAGAAATTGGATAGTAACAAAGTGTTGTAAATAGGTATATTAGGTCTTTTTTCGTAGGTGTACAGGTTCTGGGCCAAGGTTCCATACATTTTGGGACATCAAAATATCAATTTTGTTTTTCTGTTAAAAGATATCCGACAGTTGAAAAATCAGTCCTAAGCTAAATATAAAAATGTTAGTTCAGCCCTAGGGGTTGTCCATCCCAAGCCAGCAGAGATATAACCCACGTACATCTATGCTTCTGCCTTTGTTGTGTAAATGCTTTTCAACACATTAACGAACTATTCTATTTTCTCTTTGCATTCAGGATTCATCGTTACTTTGTTTGGATTATGCAGATGACTCGCCTTTGTACGACAGTCTTCAGTACTAATTGAGACATGGGGATTATTTAGCATTTTGGTCTTTGTAGTATCAATAAAGGTTATTAAAAGCTTTCGAGGGTATAACCATTGGTTAATGTTGCTACAATATTAATATGAAAAGTATTGTAGCATTTTAGTATTTTCGAACATGGAAACTACTGTTGCAAGTCAACAAACTAGCTGTGCCTGCGACTTCGTACGCGTGAAAATCGTGTGAATAAGTTTTCCCCTTTCCACTACATTTTTCATTGATGCTTTGCTCCTATTGGATGTAACGTGTTGTTATACATAGAACCTTACTAGAGAAATGGGCTATCCAACACAAGAAACAATTTTTCAAATTGTAGTTACCCTTAGCCAATAACTTCATAAGTATATGTATGATTACTAAAGATATTCAACAAATCAATCAGTTTTCATTCATTCACCTTACCTTACGATTAAAATACACCACAGGCTTAATCGATTTGGCGCAGCGATGTCAAAGCAATCTCATTTCAAAGAAAAATAACCTACCAAGAAATACATCCACTTTTCCGAGACGGTGAAAATTAGTTCATTAAACTTCCTACGCCCGGAGTCTTAGGGAATATTTTTATACATATAAAAGATACCTTTGAAATGAAATGAGCAATTGAGGGTGGAACAATCTTGGAATTCTCACAGATTTTTGCTGGAACGGCCTATCGTTAGGAATGTTTATTGACATTTTTATGAACATGCTTAGTTAAGGCCTTATTACACTTATTATTACAGTAGTTTTTGTGGATGTGCGCGCTCTCGAAATATACAGGGTGTAAGAGTTAGAGAAAAAACTAAATCACATACTCTGGGTATTCAGGTTGGATATTGTTCGATACACGAGAGTTGATAAGCAAAGTTTTATACTTTATCTCATCAGACTATAAACCTTATTTTTAAATATCTATTGGGAAAATTCATTTTATGCATAAATAAATAGGTTGTCGTGTTGTCGACTACAAAATAATATTTTCTCCGTTCTATAAGTATTTAAATAGTTACGATGAACCGGAATGGAATATTGTGGGAAAATTCACATATTTTCCGGAGACGAATTTTACCTACCAGGCTTTTTACAACCTGTATGGTTTTACTGTGTACGATGTTATTATTACCTAAACGTCCTGTAAGCTGTATAATATTATTTTATAACGTCTTTTATGTCCCTCGCTGCAAAAAGATTAAGCTTCATTTATTTTTAATTTGTCTTGTAATTATAGCATAAGACTGAAAACTTCTGATGAATTTCAATTGATAAATTTCAGAGTGGTGAAAAACTGGTAAAAATCTCAGACTTTCTGAATTTAGACTTTTAGTTTTTAGTTTCTTACGCATTTTAAATTTTAATTGCTTAGTTTGAATTAGTAAAATCGATTTTGCTTCATTTATCACAATGTTCTCGGAAGAAGTCTTGAAAAAACTATGCGAGACAATGTATTCGGTGAATATTCTTTACTAAAAGTATATGATACCAAACAAAACGACAACGGTTTTGAGTAAATCTCCCGACTAACATGAAGAACGCGTTGTGCACGAACCTAAAACGTCATCTAAATAGTTTGCGTGGCTTT
This sequence comes from Ostrinia furnacalis, assembly GCF_004193835.3. Classification (NCBI taxonomy): domain Eukaryota; kingdom Metazoa; phylum Arthropoda; class Insecta; order Lepidoptera; family Crambidae; genus Ostrinia; species Ostrinia furnacalis. The sequence continues at coordinate 143,425 of NW_021131525.1, read as the reverse complement.
TTATAGCAACTGGCTTTCGCAGATAACTAGTTGTTAGTTTATAGCGAACGCTATTCGCGGAATGGCCCGTAATCTATAAAGCTGGAGGCTGCTGGCCAGCATTTGATATCGGGGGAATTCTGTGCATTTCATAGTTCCAGGCTGTCAGGGATTAGTAGTTTGGTAGTGCTGACTGCTGCCCCATTAGTGTTATGCTCGCAGTTGAATTCACTTTTTAGGAACCTGCTTAAAACTTAGATGCCTCTGGGTTGGTAGTTTGCAAATCCACACCAAAACAAGGCACCATTGCTTTTTTGGATTTGAACCTCTCAAGGGATATGTTGGTTTGTTCAAAAAATTGTTGGTGTTACTGTGTACCTAAATAAGAATGAAATTGATTAGCAACTTTTATGTGTAGTTGAAGGGACGAAGCAAACGGTCAACCCGAAAACTACTATCCACTCGTGGCGGTCAATATTATTTGTATGAAGCTCTGTACTGCAACACACACTTATACACGAGGCAAGGCGTTTACGTTACACACCGTAACGTAAACGCCTCGCCTCGCCTCGCGGTGAATGGCGATACGATGTTGATCGCTTTCCGGGTTGATAAGTGTGCCTTCTTGCAACCCCAACGCGTGTGTTGTGATTGTGACATCACGCGTCATTTGCGTCACTTGTCATGACCTCGACTGCGATGAGTGCTGATTATTTGGCCCGACGTCAACGCTTTCAGTGAGTGCCAAATTAGCTGAAAATATTTGTGTTATTGTAGTAGGAACAAAAGCTATTATGCAACAATTACGTGTTATTGTGCCTTCATATAACCTCAAACTTGCATCACTTGTGCCAAAATACTGATAAAATTGAATAAATATTTTAGTTTTTTTTCCCGTCCCGTTAGCCTCTCGTGGTAAGCTAAATAAGCTTGTGTTACGAGTGGGCTCACCACAATAGTCGAGGGGCGGTGGGATTCGAACCCGCGTTCCTCGGATCTCGAGTCGGCCAGTCCGACCCCTTCACAGTTCGGCTATCGTGGCTATTTTGTCTTGACATCGACCGCGATGGGTGCTGAAGCTGATTGATTGGCCTCGACGTCAACACCCGGGGCGTTTGCCGAATCAGCTCCAAATTTTGACGCTACTATGGTAGTAATAAAAGTTAGGTACAAAGTTAGTTATGTAACAATTACGTATGGTGTGAATGTGCCTTTCACACCCCAAAGTTGCGTCACAAGTCATGTCCTCGGCTGCAATAGGTGCTATTAATTGGTCCCGAACTCCCGATTGCCACATAAACTGCAAATATTAGTATATTAATTTATGGAAAACAAAAGGAGATCCAAGTGGCCTCCAGTTAAATTATTATTTTAGTATCCTTTGATCACCTACAAACAAATCACACCTCCTCTGAATAGTCACATGTCCAATTGTTGTATTTACATATTTTGTTTTGTAACATTTTTTCGTATTTTCTAAAAACACAACAAATAAATTGGACATGTATGTGTGACTATTCAGAGGTATGATTTATTTATAGGTGATCAAAGGGCACTAAAATAATAATTTAACTGGAGTCCACTTTGATCACCTAGGGCATCATATCCGTGGGTGATCAAAGGACACTAAATTGTCGCTGGAAGTTCACTTTGATCACCTGGGTCATCAAAGCCAGGTGATAAAAGTGGAATAGACCTTCAATTTACGTATGATTGTGATTGTATCTTACACAACCCCAAACTTGCGTCACTCGTCATGACTTCAAGTACAATGGGTGCTGATTAATAGGCTCCGACGTCATCGCCCGAGGCGTTGGCCAAATTAACTCCAAATGTTGGCGCTACGTCTGTCATATCGCCTTGGAGGATATTGACTTTCAGGCGGCATAATTGGTTTTCTATTATCTAATCACGACATTAGAAATAGTCGCTATGGGCTCTGTGCTAGTATTAATGTAAGTATTATTTCATAACTGATCATTTCTTGTTTGGAAAACCCTGATTAGCTGTTATGCCTTGACCATAACAATATTATTGTCTAACCCCCTTACTAATAAAAATTAAACACTCGTTGAACAGTAATATAAAGTGACGTATACCTAGTATGGAAAATGACATTTTAAAACATGTTCATCAAGTGCGTAACTTTTTATCAGTAAAGGGATTAATGTATTGTTATGATATGATTGGACCAAACTCAACAACAAAACCTTTATGAAATATTCAAACAAAACAAAATTAAAGTATACAACAACACAAAGGTGTCTAATCAAGCCACTATTAGGACTTTTTCCCTAGTATTAGGTGAAAACTTTATCTGAATTTTGCTTTTTGCTTTACTTTGCTTATATTAAGCTAGCTATACTCTTACATATATTGAGAATTTACGTTTATCATCAATAATCATCATCATCATAATCATCATCTTTTGGCCATAGGACGTCCACTGCTGAACAATGCTCCTCCCCCAATGCTTTCCATGTTGCCCGGTTGGTAGTGGCACGCGTCCAGTGCCTTCCTGCTACCTTTATGATTTCTTCGGTCCACCTTTACGTTTATAGATGTAGGTTTATAGAAATTATGCAATAAAAAGTGCCAAACGTAATATAAGAGACTGCATAACGATAAGTGAATTATTCAATTGAAGTATTCAATATCCAACAACCACTTTACAGCTTAGAGCTGAATATCAGCTGAAGGCAAAAGGTGTCATGAATTCCTTTTCCATCGGCACGGATATCGGTATAATATTCAATTCCCGGTAAGGGCCATATTGTAGTTCCTTGCATTTCTGCACGCGCTTCTATATTGCTTCATGGACTATTAAATATCTAAAGTATGTACTTTAAGTTTGTGAGTAACGTGAAATATTTAAAGATTAAAATATGTTAAAGGAGAGTAATAACTGCATTTTCGCATGACTTAGTTTAGTATGGAAAAAAAGCGGTATTTTCACGGTAATACTATCTATACAGTATTCCAACTCGGCCATATTTTTGAAATAAATGTCAACAGCCGCGTGGTACGTCACTGTATGACAACATGCGATAGGGCTGCCCACCTGCAGACCCTTTTTTCATTACATCTGCCTACTAAGAATTTCTATCTAGTTTTGTGAATGTATTTTGTGATTGTAATTTTTTTATTTTATTTTGACAAACAAAATACCTACTTTGTGAATGAAATAGGATAAAAATGCATGTTGTTTTGTGATTAGTAGATTTAATAAAAAAAATATTTGTGTTAAGATGTACTTAATTGGATGTAAATGGGTTTATAAGCGGACACTAGGCCATGTTAACATGTGCATATAATGGTATGGTGAAGTCAGAAAATTTATATCATCATTTTAATAATTTTAATTTTCATACAAATCTGATTTTATATGAAAATAAAAAAAAAGATAATATCACTAACTTCACCATACCATTTACATGCATAATTATGTTAACATGGGCTAGTGTCGGCTTATAAAACCATTTAGCTAACACCCTGTATAAATAGGTATACTTGTAATTATTTTTATAAAAAAAGCACCAACTGTTTAAAAAACAAGACAATCCGTTTATTACTGTGGCACATTGGCGACACCCCCGACTTTTGCATACCGAGCGCATACCGAGATTTGAATTTCGAAGGAAAGTTCGCGTTTCGTCCGTTTATAATAAAGTTACAATACTGTATGATAGTATTACCGTGGTATTTTGGCGGTTTTATATCTGCACAACACAACAAAGCTAGTTGTTTTAATTGATGCCTGCTCAATACAAAGTAACTAAATCAAAATTGGTCATATAATGTAAATCGGTGGTAGTAGTGTAACAAATTATGCTCTAAAACTGCAAGGTCAAATGAGATTGACATAAAAATTGAATTATTTATAAGACTCAGCCACTTTACTTATTAACTGAACTGCATCAACTGATGCATCTCAACATGTAAGTAAGTAAGTACATATTAGCACTGTCCTTACGTAGGTACATGCAATGTCAATCAAGGTAAAATCTAACACCTAACTCTATTCTATCTCTATCAATATACATACAGCTTCAAAATCAAATTGCCGCTTTGTTAACTCCAAATGTTCCCATTAGCAATCGGACGACATCCATCCCTCTGTACTGATAAGCTTAAGCAACCATTACTCCGTCAATTCCTGTTGAAAAATTACGCCAATTTATCGCTAAACCAAAGTACCTACTACTTACCTTCACATTGGTTTATCCGATTGTATCTGGTATAAAAACTAGTTTTTCCCATTTTTCAGCCGATTTATCAATATTGTGTTTTCATAGTTTGATATCCCCGACTAGAAGTGACTTTTACAATGAATTCATTTTTTTTCCAGGGTCGTTTCAATCGGAAAACAATTGAATAGCGATTTTTACGGCGCGTGGACCATAGCCTACTAGTTTTATTTGTCAATTTCTTTTTTTGTTCGTTCTCTCTGCTGCCAGATATTTATTTGCAAAAAGGTTGTTCGTTTTGTGCGTTTGCTGTATGTAGCTAGTAAAAAATATCCGTGTATTTACTCTTATTTACTACGATGATTCACTTTTAACAATTTAAGCACTATACCTAAAATACTTGAATTATATACTCAATATTGACACATTAAAGTATTTTTTGAACACATTCCCGTCGATTTTAGTAAACTAAGTATACTCATAAAAAATAAATTGCATGAAAAAAAAAATACTCTGTAAAAAAAATGATATCCATAAACGCGTTAACGAACTGGAGACGTAGTATTTATTGTCCTGAAGCAGTGGTAGGGTTAATACTGGGACGTGTAAAAGTGCTTTTTTTAAGCCTATTTACAGAAATAAATGAGTTTTGAGTTTTTTTTTTGAGTTTGAGTCAATTCAAGTGTCACGTCAGCCCCGTTCGGTTGGCCCTTGCGAACATTTTGCAATTTATAAACGTCATGTTCATGTCAAATGACATGACAGTTTCCAAGTTGTCTACTGACCCTGAGCACAAGAATATGCACACAGATGTTTTAAACTCTATTACAATGAAATAAGGTTCAATAAAAACATACATTTCTGTGCTGCTGTACACTTATAACTTTTCCAACGCCATGAAGGCAAACATCAATCAAAATGCTTGATTTACTTCCGAATCGTAAATGGACTGGTCGGTCATTTGTCATACAATAGTCCTGGAGTAGATATCAAATAGCTAATACGAATTTATACGACTACAATCATACGAGGAAAGCTATAGACATCAAGAGACTTAAAAGGATCACAGCTACTACATAGTTGTGATAGGTCTTGTAGGCCTACCGCAAATCTGAGGTGAATGACTGCACAGGACTTGATTTATATTTTGAGCTCTATCTAAATCTTGAAGACACTTATGTACTTTGGAACACGCCTCTTCACACATGCGTTCATGGCCTTGAAGGTATAGGAAATTGGAAGCCAAACGTAGCACAAACAATTATCAGCTTTTTCCCATAAATAAGGCCAAAGCTACCCTGGTAACCTCTAATTTACATAAGTACCGTATTATGATAGAGGCAAAGCTCACTTTTCCCGGCGGATAGTCGGCTTGATTGCCCCGAAAAAACAGTCAACACACACCTTGTGCATTATTCATGATCAGTTCCTAAATTCTCTTCACAAAGCGATGCACAGTAAAAATGTTAACAGTAACCCATAAATACTGGCTACTGAAATATTAGGTACATAATAAAATCCCGAGAGTATCCTAGAATATCCCTCTGTACTATGAATATTAACATCTACTTAATATTTCCACATCAAACAGGCAGAAAAGCTCTTAAGTGCCTCGATGGACCGACGATCTGGTGAAGGTCACGGAAAGTACCTGGATGCGGGCAGCGCAGGACGGTTTGTTGAGAAAATCCTTGGGGGAGGACTTTGTTCGGCGTTGCACATCATTTGACTGAAACGAAAGAAAGAACTGGTGCAAAAATATTTAATTTTTTTCAACATGGGTAAACAACACACACGTTTCTTTTACAGTTTACTATCGAAATTTTGTTTTCTAAATTATTTGTAAAAACTAATTTGTATTCTGTTGCTGTACCTAAATAAATAAATAAATAAAGCTCAAGTAGCGCTTCTTATTATTTTTTTACTATGTCCGATGCTATAAAATTTATATCTAACACTAGGGACAAAGTTTCCAAAAAGTAGTTCGTCTAACGGCTGTCACAGGCTTGATTAGACTCCTTTATCCGGTTTATTTTTCACTTTCCCTGAATATTTCATAAACGAACGGTTTGGAGTCCTAATTTTGTCTAAATCCCCAGGATTAAGAGAAAGGAGGACATGGACGAAAGGAATTGGCTTCGAAAGGATTGTAACATTTTTTAAAATAGGAAATACGATGTTACATCTAGCTAAACATGTAGCATCTTATACCATCAAGCCCCAAGCGGTCGCATAAGACAGCGTAACAATTAATTTCTGTTGTATATCGATTGAGAGGCTAAGAAAACATTACGTGCGATTTTTCAATAAAATGTATAGTCGGATGTGCCGACGACTAATTTATTATCATGACACACTTTTGCTACGTTATTGGTTCAAGGTGGGATGTCACTCGAACCAAAGAAGAGAGCGTTGTAGAGTCGAAAGTATACGAGTAATAACTAATGCTACACACGTTTCATACGACTTTCCGACACACTGTCGAGGAAAATTATGTCAAAAAGTTCCAGAAACGAATCGGTCTATTCATTATTATTGGTTTAGGTTAGGTTAGAACTGTGGCCTTACGTTTCATTCGCGAAGAACGTACTTCTGTACGTAGTATTTATTATTATTCTATGGTATGAGTGAAAATAGTATGGTAATGTTTAGGGATAAAAGTGTTATGATAAAAAACAGTAGGAGTTTAAATATATTTTCATAAATGATATTATTAATTACCTACAATTTTCGGAAACATGAGTGTTATGAACATCGCCGGTAGCACTACAAATAGTATGAATGAAAACTTTAGGATGAAAAATTTTAGGAAGAGTGATCATTCGGATTTAAAATCGTTAGGAAGAACAATTTCGGGTAAATAACTTTAGGTGAGCCAATATGGACCCCTCTACGGTACCTAAGCTACGTCCCTTCCAAATTTCAAGTGCCTACGTTTAGCCGTTTAGGCTGTGCGTTGATCTGTCAGTCAGTCAGTCAGTTTCTCCTTTTATATATTTAGATTTCATTAACTTTATTAATTCCTCAAGGACGCACGTGTTTCTGTTTATCCTAAGGCCAATTTATTAACAATCAAAAGAGGAAACAATAATAATTAAATGGAGGAGACTTATCACCTATTTCGTAATATTACCGTAAAGTTTCAAATCGGTATTTAGTTTATCGGTCCGTTAAATTGATTGTTTATCAAACAATTCAAAAGTCGACCCTAAATCTAATTTAGTAAGACCTTTTAGCCGATTACGGCTGAAGCACGTGCCTGTATATTTTCCTTTCCGAGCACAATAACCAATTCATCTCTGGTTCAATTGTAGGCACCCTCGTCATTAAATTGGAGAAAACTGCTGGAGAGATCCAAAGTGCTTCGTCCATTTGTCCCGGGCTACACGTCGGTACATATTATCGGGGTTCCCGATACGTTCATTACAGAATCAATTACGAAACTAACATGGCCCGTGGAAATATAGACAGGACAGCATTGGCGGCTTTATTAAATTGTGCAGTATAGAGAATTAGAGATAGATTGGATGAAGCTTTGTACCTACGCATCAAAATGTTGAGTGCTGTATTTCATTTTATATACATGCTTTCCGCCCGCGGCTTCGCCCGTGTGGAATTTTGTCTGTCACAGAAAAACTTGAACACGCGCGTTCCTGTTTAAAAAAAACCGGGATAAAAACTATCCTATGTCCTTTCCCGGGACTCAAACTATCTCTATGCCAAATATCATCAAAATCGGTTCAGTGGTTTAGGCGTGAAAGACAGACAGAGTTACTTTCGCATGTATAATATTAGTATAGATAAGCATTGTGCTATTGTCATTTTTATACGTCATTTCGCTTATAAAATATTTATATCCATGTAATTATTAGTAGTAAAGTAAAATAGGTCCTACTTACGTCAAGTTTTGAATGTGGATAGAGCTTTTGTACTGTCAAGTGCCTTATTATTCGATTATCATTGAAGGACCATTGTTAATTCTTGGCCCACTTAAGAGATGATAGATAAAAATGCCGAACTTACTCGTATTTCTGAATTATTCATCTTTCTATTAATGAGGGCGTATTAGTGAGATGGCCAGGCGGACCTTGTACTTTGAATACGAATTACTGCGCTAGAAGTCCTGTGTTCGATTCTCGCAAACGTAATGAGTGTATGACTTTTTTCTATGTGTTTTCTATGTAAATATAGGTACATTGATGTACAAAAAGTATTTTAAGTATTTTATATGCATTGTCTAGTGCTCATAGTTGGGGAGATCGAGGTCAGTTGTAACTGGAGAGTTGTGACATTGTCGATTCTTTGAACTTATTAATTACTAGCAAAGCTTGATCGTAACACAACGCGCTTTTAGATCAAGTCTCGAGGTAAATGGCCGGTGGCGATCAGGCACGCGTTGGCGTAGTTGAAGCTTAAGACAGCGCACTGAAAAAAGATCCATGGATATGTCAAGTTCCACATAGATTATTCAGACTTCCTGTATTATAGAATTAGCTAAATGATACAACAATAATATTTAACTCAGCTACTTTTCGCAATAAAAACAAAGACATGAAAAAACACTCGCAGCTGCACGTGAAATGGGTTACTACGAAAGTCGTTAAAAGGCTTCTGAGTCTACATTTTGTAGTCGTAATCATATTTTTCCCTCAGGTCGGAAACTTTTACGATTTATGTATAACGACAATTATTAGAACCGACAGCCATTGTTATTGTATACTATTTGATGTAGCTCGCTATTTCTCCTCGCAATGATCATTATCATCATTTTCGTGGCTATATTTTTCCTCATATGAAACATTTTTATAAAAAATTAAAGCTGGAAAGACGACTAAATTCATAAATAAACCAATCAAAACCGCCCACCACAAGATCAGTCAAAAACGGGCCACCATGGTAATCAAATCGTGGACCTCCATGTTGAGCGAGTTTTCAACTCTATACTCTACATTAAGGAAGATCGGAGTTTTGGGCTGACACTGTGTAGGTTTGTTGTCGACACGAAAAGAAGAAGATTAAGGAAGATTTATCGATATAATAAGTTCAAATATTGAAATCTTTATGTATCACACCACGTAGGCATCAAATAGATTATTGAATTCGATCCCAGGCTACATATTTACATAGCAAACATTCAGAGCAATTTGTATACCTACACATACATATATCAGTAAGCTACGACCTTTTTGTCAATCCTTTGTGTTAAAAATAGCTACCATTTTTTCTCTANATAGCTACCATTTTTTATCTCTTCTTAAAGATTGAGGTCCTTATAACTTACTGATTAGTTTAAATATCTAGTAGGAACATAAAAACAAATTATAATGGACCCGCGGTAATAGGTATAAACGTTTTGCAAGGCGGTGTCGGATTATCAATTTGTCTGACTATATAATTTTTATACTATGAACAAATTACAAATCAAAGAAAATAATTTCCGAAAATTACCTACATTCAATCATTCAAACATTAAAAAGCATATCAGATTACAGGGGGCGCCAGATAAGCTATTAGCCATTACGGGGTCCACTGTATGTTTGTAGATAAACAAATGGCAAAGGTAAAGTTGTAGTTCCCGGTGTAGGTGCGACTACGTTTCGAATAAAGAAACGCATTATTTCAATGTGAGTCGCAGTGGATTGTGTGAAGAGGGGCTATATTTTCCCACAATTCTGCAATTTAAATGCAGAACGCTGGCAATACACGCGGACAGACTACAAACGACAAGTTGCACTGCGACCGTCCTGGCCATTTGTCGTGATTCCAAGACTTAGAAACGTAAAATTAACTTAGAACACTTCTCTCGGAGTTTCTAGCGCAATAAAAAATAAGACGCGTCCAAAGTTATTTTTGAACATAATAACTCAAGGGACTCTCATTCGTAATTTTCATTAAGATAAAACAACTTTGACTACGAAGTTTTAAGTTTATGCAATAAAATAAAAGAATGTTATCATCAAAATTATTTTTCTAGTTAGTTATTTTTTATTTATTACGCGCAATTATAGTCTTACAAACTAATCTGCTTAACGTAATGACTATCATTAGTATTATTTATTTATTTTTCTTTTTCTTTATTCAGAAAACCACAGCTCTTTATAATAATAATTATCTTCGTATTATTGTTATTTATTTTGTAAGTTGAGTCGAGTTAAATAAAAAGCTGTAAAAAAAATGATCATTAATTTATGTTTCCAATTATTTCATTCTACAATTAATTGTTTACTCTTTGGAATTCACCTATTTTCCGGAGCGTTTCCTCGTACAAGTGCTTACTCTTAGCGAACATTAACTTGACTTTGTTGTAGTGCAAACTTTGTAGAATGCATTCAAGGGAAGCGACGCGCGAAAGCAAAGCTCTAAAGGTTCGGCCAAACTAACGCGATCACACGCGATCAGCCGGCGTGCAGCGATGGCGACCAGACTTAAATGCATTGATCGCCATCGCTGCACGCCGGCTGATCGCGTGTGATCGCGTTGGTTTGGCCGAACCTTAAAAGCTATTATTGGCATCCGGAAGAAGAAACATGGATTTAGATTGTTTGGAACAAATCATATGACCTGTGATCCGTTATAAAGTACGCAAGAGTGAACCAATAACGTCTTGATTAGAATTAAATGATTATGATGATTTAAATGAACATAATTAACGTATTTATTATTGTATCAAACACCAAATTTTATACCAAAACACTGCCATTTAGTGTAATTATCAAATTGACAAATTATTGGGTACCTTTAAAATAACTTTTGTAGCTCTATCTTTTTAGCAAAATTGATTCAAATCGGTTTAAATGCACGGTCTTAATTAAGTACTTCTGTATAATTTAGTACTCCACAAAAAAAATATAGCAAAAGACGGCGTTTACGGCTTTTGTTAAAAAGGCGACGACATCCTGCCACTCTCATACTTTTTAATTTCCTAAAAGTATATGAGAGTGACAGCTGAAATGTTACTTCAGTGACTCGAATTTTACGGATGTTTTCAAATACTTTTGCACTTTTGCACTGGTGGACGCAGAGACGAACATGAAATGAATGACATTTATTAATTTTTCGTGGAAAATTCCCCAAATATGTGAAAATTACAGAATACAAGCAAGCAAAGACAGTCAATCGATAAGAAAATGCTAGTTTTAAAACAGAGGGCTTAGTGTGAGTTTACATCAAACACTAGCGAGCGCATAAAAAATGAAAAGACAATGCCGGAAATTGGCGTCTTTTTTTTTCGCGCGGCCATCGACCAAACCTTGTTTTTTGATTACAAAATAGTGTAATAAATCAAACTTACTATGACATGTATACCTCTAAACTCAGTCTGAACTGAGTTACAAGCGTTAGAAGTTTGATGATTTACATACTAGATTTGCTTTTTGAGCGCAAGTTTTGTAAGAATTGCAACAAAATAGTGACATTGTATGTGTAAACAAACAATACCATCCATTAAAGGCCCCAGACATCAGTGTGGAGCAGAATCAGCGCAATAAAAAAATAGCGCAATATTTTGTTGCAATTTCATACAAAACTTGCGCGCAAAAAGCAAATCTAGTATGTAAGTCATCAAACTTCTAACGCTCGTAACTCAGTTCAGACTGAGTTAAGAGGTATACATGTCGTAGTAAGTTTGATTTATTACACTATTTTGTAATCGAAAAACAAAGTTTGGCCGATGGCCGCGCGAAACAAAAAAGACGCCACCTTCCATACAAAATCTGGCATTGCCATTTAATGTAGGTATGACGGATTGTACAGTGACTAGCGGAAACTTTCAAGAATAATATTTTCATATATTTTTTAACGTGCTTTACTAGTGAGGGCGTTTTATGTAAATTCACACCAAGTTTTCAGGGACACGAAATCAACAAAGTCGCTACAAAACTTTTACGTCACATCACCATAACACTAAAACTCATTGAAAACTCATAAAACTCATTTTATTTTGCAAACAGGCTTTTTAAAAAGCACTTTTACACGTCCCAGTTAACTCTACCACGGGACAATAAATGAGCCAGTACTGAGAAGAAGCAACTATGGCATCTTATCCATTTGCAAGTGTGATTTTGAAATGAAGTTGTAATGCAGGCTTATCATGAGTTTCCGTTAGGTGTGCTCGCTGGCGACTGCGTAAAAATATGACATTAAATGTATGACATATTGTGCAGCGCCCCTAGCGGCTACTTTCAAGAAATAAAATCTTCATAGATTTTTCGCTAGCGAGAACACCTAACGTAAACTCATGGTAAGCACACTGATGTACTATCGACTGTTCATACAATACGTTTGTCAAGCAAAGAACGTCCAATCTCGTCTACACTCGTCGGGCGGGGAAAGGCAATTTTCAATCTGTCTATGTATTGAGTGCAGGTGCATCGCGAATGGCTCGATCTAAATCGTGTTTGCTCGCTTCGAGCCTCAACAAGATCTGCAAGATCTAGTCGTATTTGTACCCTTTTACGATGGCCTTTTTAAGGTTCCCGACGAACAAGTTTAAAAAAATCACTTACGTGTTCAACTGACCGTCTGTCACAGGATGTTGAAGCCAAGCTCTGCGATCTGAAAAATAATGTAAATAAAAAAAAATTAAAATAAAAACGTTTACTTGAACTAAAAGTTACATTATGCATGTATTACTATGCAAAAGTTACAAAAAGTGGCACGATAATCGGGGGTCCCATAACTACTGAACTAGGTTACAACCTGTATCTTAGTAGCCAGTGATTCCTCAACTAAGATTTAAATACAATGACTAGGTCCGATTGGTTTTAGTCTTTTAAAACAGTGGTATTTGAAAAAAAAAGTTAAATTTAGTTTAAATAGTGTTACATAACAAATAGAATACAAACATATGAACGTTTTATTGTGTGAAAATGTGTTTATATTTAGGAAGGAAATTTTATTAAGTAGGTTTTAATATACAGAACACAATAACTTCAGATAAATTCACTGATTCACAATAATTCTGGGATGGGAGATGTCGTAATGATACGAACGATCTTTTTTTCCGCTTACCTAAAACACCTGTTCGTAACTTAATGCAATAATTTAAAAATAATTCCCTTAAGCAATATAACTTGCCTGACAAGCGACTTATTTTAATGGAAAAATGCTTGTTTTTATAAAGTTCATATTTACGAGCGCCATTTCCATCTCACCGGGGTCTTAGCGACCGCGATTATTGGTAAGAGAAAGTGTTGTTTCCGTTTCGTTTTGTTTTGCTCGTCGGTTACCTTGAGCCGTTCACTTCGGAAAAATGATGGAACTATTTAACTTGGAATGTTAAAGTTTACGACGCACTTAAACTGTGGGGCCACGCGATTATACACGGCTTGGATGACTAAAAACGCAGTCTACACGGTGTGGTTTTGCTATTAATTTCCAAAGTGGTAATAAATAACGCAAGGATTGTCAACACGCCTCTTTACGACAAAAGATCGAGCAGTATAATACGAATATGGCCCTGTTAAAAATGTGACAGACATAAAGATTTGATGAATAAAGGTGTTTCTAAATCTAAATCAACAATCACGTTTGATATTCTAAAAATGGTGGTTGAAACATTTAATTTTAATCATCATTTGTCTTAACAAATTATACGATTTAGGTATAAATAAGTAGGTTGGATATGTTTTTCCCAGATCCATAACAAAAACATGTCCATTTACATCCAATTACTGTCAATATGACTGTCCTTGGTTGGCTCCAACGCATTCCATTCCAATCCCTTGCAAAACGTAGAAGGAAACAGGCATATGCTCGCTCATACAATCGCAATTTATTTGCCCGGCCCTTTTAGGAAACTTTGAATCATCATGTGCGACTTACTTACGTATTTCTTCCTTCCGTGTACAACCCCTCGGGAAAAAACACCGACATTTAAGATACCCTTGGTATGTGTTCCGTATGAAAGACTGACAATATGATGGATGGACGCATTTTAAATAACCCAGAAAATTTATCGTTTTGTATTGATATTCGCGGACGAAAACAACCAAAACATACGCCCGTATTAACAAACGATGCTTGCTTAAGTGAAGCAGCAAATCGAATGCACAGCGTTGAATAGAGCTCTGTCACTGTGATTGATTCATCTGTCACCCTGTGCGTCCATGCGCACTGTGAGACCTCATAGTAATGTTTTTGTGAATACAGGCGTCTAGCAGCCAAAAAGTACACAGATTCAAGATTTAGACTAAGTATATGGTTTAATTTCAAAATTTAGACCATTCACCTCAATCAACTCAGGCGTAGTTTCAAAATATGATCCTTACTCCGTTGTACACTTAGCTCTATAATTTGAAGACAATTTAAAAGTAATTCCTAAATTCGTTTAAGCAGCTCACACTCACAACTCGCTCCAAGAAGTGCCTACGTATCTATGAAAGTTAACAAAGTTATAATCCTTAAAAATCAGAAATAAAAGCACCATCTACTCATCCAGTTTTTTTTATAAAGATACTCGATTCCTCATACCAACGGAAACGCTTTATGTTATAAANTTGGTATGTGTTCCGTATGAAAGACTGACAATATGATGGATGCGCACTTGTTCGGAATTAATTTTAAATAGCCCAGAAAATATCGTTTTGTATTGATATTCGCGAGCAAAAACAACCAAGACATACGCCCGTATTCACAAACGGTGCTTGCTTAAGTGAAGCAGCAAATGGAATGCAATGAATAGAGCTTTTTGATTGGTTCATGTGTCACCCTGTGCGCCCACGCGCATTGTGAGACCTCATAGTAATGTTTTTGTGAATACGGGCGTCTATCAGCCAACTAGAAATTAAACCATATGGTTTAATTTCAAAATTTAGACCATTCACCTCAATCAACTCAGGCGTAGTTTCAAAATATGATCCTTACTCCGTTGTACACTTAGCTCTATAATTTGAAGACAATTTAAATTATAAGTAATTCCTAAATTCATTGAAGCAGCTCACACTCACAACTCGCTCCAAGAAGTGCCCACGTATCTATGAAAGTTAACAAAGTTATAATCCTTAAAAAACAGAAATAAAAGCACCATCTACTCATCAAAACAGTTTTTTTTTTTATAAAGATACTCAATTCCTCATAGCAACGGAAACGCTATAAGTTATAAATAANGTTATAAATAAAACATCAAAATGTTTGGCATCACGCACGGAACCCAGCAAGCAGCCAAATAATTCATAGCAAAAAGTTTGCGTTAACTTCAGAATAACAAGAACACGCTTGGAACTTTGCTGGAGTAAAAAAATGAAAGTTTCTTTCAAAGTCATTCCCTTTCACTTGTGAGATTTCACAAAATTACTGATAACAACTGTCATTTAACAGACCATTGGAGCAGATGAGAAGTGAGAACTTTATTTAACTAAAGACTAAGTTGCACCACCTAACTTTAATCGTAACTATAACAATAACCGGTGCGTTTTGTATGGAGTTTGACAGATTTTTTACTTGTTAAAGTTAAAGTAATATGGTGCAACCCAGCCTTAAAAAGTTCCAAAACATTCAAAATCCAGGTACTTACCATTTTGGAGGAAATTTTCTAACAAGGCTAGTGACAAGCAAGAATAATAATTGTAAAAGTAAAATCTTTAACGTAATAGGTTCCAGAAAAATAAATTTTCAAGAGACCTAAGGTTATTTTTCTTAGATTGATTTTCAGGAGTTTTCGTTGTATTTTCCCATTAAAATGACATAATATAAGGTTATTGTATGGCACCACCCAACTGTGAGGCTGATGTGGCTGCCTGTACAGCCAGCGTCACATAGTATGTGACACCCAATGTAGTCAACACGACTTTATTACGATTGGAATAATAAGGTTGTCTTGTCAACTTTTAGGCCACTGGCTGTCATGAACATTTTGACGCTGCTGTACCATTTGCATCTAACGACAGTGCCTGGCCCCTCTCGATAGTCGTGAAGAGACGTGTCGCTGCTGATAACGTAGTAACAGCTTTGGCCTAATCCACCTGGAGACTTACCTTATGCTGGCATTTAAAATCTTAACTCTCTTCTCTTCGAGACAAAATTACGTTTTTTTTAATCGACTTTAAAAAAGGAGGGAATTATTTGAGACAACATTTCTATTCGTTTCTATTTCATCAACTTAAAAGAAACAAGCAGTCTGCAATTAATTAGAAATACGAACATAGCGTATCTAATATGTAAGTTCTCATATTTTAGATAAATATTCATATTAACATAGTTTATAAACAATGTCCATCATGTCTAAGTAGTTAAGCTAACTATTTCTAAATTCTGACATAGGTACTTGAAGAATGTTAAATGTGGAATTCTCAAAATATTTCGGCTGCAGCAATCAAAAATCAAATTTCTAAAGAACTCGCCTTTTTCGTTGTTTTAGTTACAATAATTAATTTTTATTGTAACTAAAACAACGAAAAAAAATTCTAGATAGTCATTACTTACGAGTGAGTGTCAGAACAGTATTGCCAGAAGTGTTACCTAATCATGTAAATTGAACGAAGTAGGTAAATCCTTTCAAAGGGATAATATTAAAATCAATAAGTATAACATTAAAGTTATTAAATTTCGCAATTTTATGCGCCATCTTCCTGACTAACCTTACGATCAATCGTAAATGAAAAGCAATTTTGTTGAAAAAGATCGTAAAAATGCCTGTAATTTGAACCAAACTCATTTTGGTGAGAAATCGCAGTTTTCTATTACTAGCAATATAAAAGCAAAAGTTTCACAAGCTATATTGTATTTTTTTATAAAAATCAAATCTAATATTTAGCCTGAGTTGCTTTAATAAAGGTCAAAACTCTGTCAAACTTCATACAAAAAGAACCGATTATTGTTATAGTTGGGGGTTAAGAAAGTTGGTGCAACTCGGCCTAAGTGTAGCTACAATTTAGGGCAGTACGTAAGTACCTGCACTCTTTTTTGTTGTGAGGGTCATCATGAAAATAAACAGTACAAAACAAATACATACTTAATTACTTAATCTATGTGGATATAAAATAGAGTCCGAAATCTCCTTGTATCGGTTTAGAGCCAAATTTCAAGCTCTTAGGTTTGTAAAGAGAATCTATGTATATACAGGGTGGAAACGATAAGTGATCTCACTCGATTATTTCTAAACTATACAAGATATCGAAAAACTGGTTACTGCTCCTGAAAGTGCTTCACAAGCTCTTTCAAACGCTAATTACAGAATAAACTGGAACTATCCCGAAATTCAATGTTTCCAGCTTCCATACTAAATGTATGGCGATGACACAATAGTAAAAGTGTAATTTATTTTTTGATAAATAATAAACTTAAAAAGTCGGTTAAATAAACTTGTAACTTGCATCTTATTTATATATACAGGGTGGAAACGATAAGTGATCTCACTCGATTATTTCTAAACTATACAAGATATCGAAAAACTGGTTACTGCTCCTGAAAGTGCTTCACAAGCTCTTTCAAACGCTACTTACAGAATAAACTGGAACTATCCCGAAATTCAATGTTTCCAGCTTCCATACTAAATGTATGGCGATGACACAATAGTAGAAGTGTAATTTATTTTTTGTTAAATAATAAACTTAAAAAGTCGGTTAAATAAACTTGTAACTTGCATCTTATTTAAAATTATTTGTGAAATGCATTAGGTACTTTTAGTTTTTACTTGCTATAAAATTATCAAGAGATGAGTGCAATGACTGTGATAGTACAAAATGTATGGAAGACGGAAATATTGAATTTTAGGATAAATCCAGTTTATTCTGCAACTTGATATTGATACCGTTGGAAGCACTTTTAGGAACAGTAACCAGTTTTACGATATCTTGTGTAGCTTTTAAAATTATGTAACTTTACCAAATGTATGGAAGCTGGAAACATTGAATTTTCGGATAGTTACAGATTATTGTGAAACCTATTATTAGCATTGTTTGAAAGAGCTCGTGAAGCACTTTCAGGATCAGTAACCAGTTTTTCGATATCTTGTATAGTTTAGAAATAATCGGGTGAGATCACTTATCGTTTCCACCCTGTATATAAAAGAAAGTCGTGTTAGTTACTCCACTTATAACTCAAGAACGGTTGAACCGATTTAGCTGAAAATTGTCAGGGAGATAGTTTAGAGCCAGGAGAAGGACATAGGATTTTTATCCCGTTCGACAGCATTCCCGTGTGACTTGACATGAAATGTCAGTCACTATAAAACGTGGTATAACAAAAAAGAATCAGACTTGGAATAACAAACCACGCGGGCGAAGCCGCGGGCGGAAAGCTAGTTACTAATAAAGGTCATTGATGAAATTAATGTTAAATCCCTTTGCTGTTAGTCACATAGCACTTTCATTAATTTGACTTTAAAATGGGAGAATCCTTCTTTAGTGTGATCCAGTATTTGGACATAATAAAACAACTTTGGACAATAAAATAAAGGTAAGGCAACTTGTTATAACGTTGGAGTCTAAAGGGAATTGAGAACCTTTTAATGTAGGTATAATAAAATGATAGAGCCTCAGTTTTTATTTGTTTCAGTTAGGTACTTTCAGGCAGGACCTAAATGTTCTCGAGAGATATTATGATAAATTAATGTCAAAAAAGTATATTATTTTTAGCTTGTGATTCTGACAGAGTAAGAGGAAGCTTTTGGTTTGCATTTCACTTTCTCTCTTTTTCCTTCATTAGAGACGGCTAAGGGAGAAATGTGCGAATATCAGGCCTCCCAAAGCCGTCTGGCCAGCAAGAGAAGTGTAGGACAAATGCTCCATTTGTCTCTGATAAAGAGCCAAATCTAGTAAAGCCGTGATCCTGCAGTGGAGACTGAATGACCGATGATAATTCTGCGTTTTCAAATAAAATCTATAATAATAATGTATAATAATTTATTTTATTATAATAATAATCGGCCACACAAAAGACTTCATGGCATTTACTTTACATCCGTCGTTTTCCCCGGACAATAGGAACAAAAGACGTCAGAAATAAAAGAAAGCCGTCGAGTATCGATAACAAGAAGTGTCAAACATGGCGGCGAACAATGGACTGTGAACTGTCAATGGGATAAGCGGAGCTTGACCCGTCTTTTCGTTACAACCCTCTTGAACCTAATGTACCGCAAACGTCTCATTAAAAAGATCTTTATTGGAATTTTTAAATGAATGCTGTACCTAACTGCTGTGTCTTGGATAATAACATAATGTTGAATTAATACATCTGCATTTTAAGGATACCACTTTGGTGATACCAGAATTTGATTAAAAAAAACGGTTTATGTCGCGTTTCTATTGCCTGAAAAAACTTTTTACTTGCCTAAATAATACCTCACTACGTCACAGTGAATGGAAATACTAAAATCCATTTATTTAGATGACGGGCATTGCTTGCGGTTTCCCCGAAAGTTTTTTAATCAAACCGAACCATCAATACGGCGATATGGACCCAATAACTGACATACCTACTGGCATATTAATTTATTTCTTGACTAGCTACGATCCCAACTCTGCCCGCACTTACTGGTTAACACCGATAATGGTATTTTAGGCTGTTGTAATAATAGTATTATGTACGTAACGCACGTCATACACAGGTATTATAAAATACAAAGTTACCCCTATACGTGGGACGTATTGAAAGTATGTATTCAAAGCAAATAAATAATTTAATTTGCAGAACAAAATGTCATGATAATACAGGTATACAGTATCTGAGTAATTTTTTGCAAGTATTAGTAGTATTTTGAACTAGTCAGTGAGATGTTTAAATCTTACACACATTTCATAGTCAGCACATAATCTTAATTCCAAAATACTACGTACCACATAAGAAACGATATTTTTTTCATTCTTTTTTTTAATGCCTAACAAGGCAGTTATTTGATCACATTATACCACTATACCATTCATGCTGTATGACGTAGTAAAAAAAAACAATATTCTCTTTTACTTTATTCACACTCACCATGAAAAATTAAACCTATTTCACAATGTTTTGACCTACGATGAACGATAAAGGCAAATGTTCAATAACAAACCTAATAAATCTGGGCATGTTACTCGATAACGTTACATTCGATGTTAACCACGTGGAATAATAAAATAATGTACCAGTATAATACAATAAATTACGAGTTAAGATAAACTGTTTCTATGCCAAAAGTTTTTTACTCGTTTTTCAGCTTCCCGAGTATGGGTGGATTTAGATTTTAGACTTCTAATTCAACATTATTGTAAGAGAGGAAAGTTTAGTAAAAAGCCTACTTGCATAAATAAATGAGTTATAGTACAGATAGCATAGTAAAAATGTGCTTTACATTAGTCTAAAAGTTTTTACTGCTAATTGATCAACGTAAAGCATGGAAACTATTTTTTAATACCCAGCTAAGTAGGTACCTAGCAAACTGAGCATTTGTTAGCTATGTACCTACTCTTAGAGCATACGATTACTTACTGATTATGCTAATGATCCCAAGCATTGAAGTGTTTCAAAAGAAGGGTCATGAAACCCTAACCCTCCAGTTGCGGTCGAAAACCGCTAGCCCCAGTGGACGCTATTAAACTGTCGTATATGTGAAGAACCTCCTATCTTTTACTACTTAACATTTTGGGGTTGACTGACCTATTTACAATATTATAATAATAGCGTACATGATAAAGTATAAACAAATAAAAAGAAAAAAAAATTCGAGTCCCATTTTTTCTGATATTATTTTTTCTAATGCTTTTTCAGAATATTTCTTCAATATTATCAATTAATCGATGTTTTCGCAATAAATCTTTTTATTTCCTTTATAAGTTACTCAAAAAATCTTCTCTGCCAGCTGAAGATAAGAGTTCTATTAGTACATATGTACCGTTAGAAAAAAACTTCAGAAAAAGTAATCTACTGAACTTAAAATTCACCATTGCGTGATACGAGTATGAGAACACTTCTGACCAATGATTTTATTTATTTTAAATTAAATATAATTGGAAACATTTTTTAATAAANTTAATAAACAAACATTCACGTCAAATTCGTTATTCATTTTCATATTTTTGCTAATACATTAGCTAACCTAGTTCAATATTTGTTTTTTGAGAAATAGTTTTTACACCATTTTCTTTGATCCTAATATCCTTAAGAAGATTTCTCGCAGAAAGTTGCTGAATATAAAAATTACGTCCAGCAGTGGACTACTATTGGCTGATAAGAAAAAAACGTAACATACTGTAATAATGGTCCAATGATATTTACTATTTTATTTTTAAATTAGAATAGATACGACGTTTTCGATTATTTTTTGCTGCTACTACAATAATTTATGCACGATGTTCTCGGCGATCGTTAAAGTCAATGAACCGTGACTGCAAGCGGATGAAGTGAAAAACTCCTGGTGTCCCTGACCTACTGCCAAAACAAATGGAAACTCCCTGAATGTTTCTAGGAAAGCTAATTCTTTTATCTGTGGACACAGACTTCTTAGGCTGTGGGTCTAGACAAAGTGCAAATTATAATCGCAAACCAGTCGAAAAGTGGTCGCAAAACCCTTTTTTTGTATGGAGTTTTGACGGATTCGATTTTCGATTCGATCAAAAAGTGCGTTTTGTCTAGGGGGGCTGGATTGCACCATCTTACTTTAACATTAATAACAACAACCGATGTTTTTTGTATGGAATTTGACAGGTTTTGACGTTGTAAAAATTAAAGTAAGACGGTGCAACTCAGCCTTAATGTACCGGACGTTTGAAAGTAAAGGACGATAGAAGAATTTTGCACAGGAAATTACTCAGATGGTACTTTTTACATGTAACTGAACATGGAATGTGTTAAATTAAATAAAATTCATTTATTTTTGCAAATAGGCTTTTAAAGAGCACTTTTACACGTCCCAATATTAACCCTACCACTGCTTCGGGACAATAAATGGTTGATTTGATGTTGGTTAAAAAAAGTGTAATATCTAGCTAAATTATATTATTTACATGTATGTAAAGGGCCTACTCTTAGATGCCGATTTTAACGTTTTAGATTTTTCACAACTAACACTATACAATACATGGACAAATGATACTTATAGAAATCTCTAAGCTTTTGCTATAACAACTTGTGTTACGACTTTCCACAAAACTTGATAAACTTACATATTTGTTATTTACGTAGGTCTTAGATCTTACATGCTACGAGTATTCGTAGACACGTCGTAGCTACGCTCATTCGTAGCACGTAGCAACTGTCTACTATTGAGAACTCGAGACCAAAGGGATTGGGAAAAATATTGATATTAAAGTCAGTAATAAATAACGAACGTAGTAAATAGCAAGATAAAAACAGATAACATTTCACGGCATGCAATAAAATATATTGAAGGTAGATTTATTTAATTTAGTCGATCAGACTTTAACGAATGTTACTAAAATTTTACAGCGCGCGAGATAAAAACAGTTTTTTATTTCGTATATTCTGAAAATGAAGCTCTATTTTATTTCTAGATATTTGAAATAAAAATCAAACAGCAGTCGTTAAATGAAAGAGCATTATTATAAATGTTTAATAAAATATATCTTTAACTTAATACACGGTCCAAATGGTTCACTACAAGTCAGAAGCTCGATACCTGAGCCACAAAGATTTTACGACCATTCAGTATTTTCATTAGTTCATTTTTACTAATATGAAATTAACTGATATTAAATTTTGATTTAACTAGTAGTACATTTAAAAGTGCATTACCATTAATGCGCATTATACCATTATAATCAGGAAAATTCAATGTAATATTATGAGTTTAGGTATCAAAATAACTGGAAAAACTGTATTTAACAAGTTACATTAGTTACCCATTGATACTGAATAATACAAAAATATTATCAAGAACGTTGCAAACTAGACTGGTGCGCGTCACTGTCACTCGCCAGAAGATAACAAACGACGTGACACGGTCACGTGATACAAGTTACAACTAAGTTGACGTTCCCGCGGTATCGCACGCCGTGACACTCGTGAAGTCACGCTCAAGCACACGACATTTTTCTCTGAGATTTGTCACTTTCTTGTAAGATTATTATGATTTTATAAGATCTAGTATATTTTCGAGAAAAGATACATACATGCGTTAGAGAGTAAGTGGCTATCATTGCTTTCGACGTTTGTTTCAATTTATTTATGTAACTAACACAATTTTCAGTTTTGCTGTGACGACTTATGAAATATCCAGAATTTTTATTTTTAATAAAAAAACTTCAGGCTTTTACAGAACGGCNGTCATACTGGATCGCATCTTTTAATGTCATTATTAAGACAGAGATATTGGATTGTATCTGCTCGCAACATTATCCGACAGCGTGTTCGCAAATGCAATTTTTGTTTTAAGGTCGCACCTACTCATCCTTCGCCTATAATGGCAAGCCTTCCACCAGCTCGTGTTCAAGAAGCTAAAGCTTTCACTCACACTGGAGTAGATTATGCTGGGCCTATTAACATAACACTTACACGTANAGAACAGCTCGACGTTAGCACCATTTATTTCCCAATATCAATTTAAAATTTGCAACTTGTTTTAATGACGTTGCGAACCTTTCCAATTTCTGTTTAAATTAGATTAAATAATATTTTCCTTTGAGAATTTACACGTTTTAGTAATAAATAAAGCCTATAATCTAGCCGAGACCTCCCGAGCAAAATGATCCGACTTCTTTCGAATTTGTTGAAGCTTTTTAATCTAAACCAGAGTTATTTATTAGACTCGTTGAAGGTGAAAAGATTTGCTAGGAATTTGTAATACGATACGTACATGACCCAGGTATTTTATCTCGTTCACGGTACGTTAATCTGAAGTAAAAGATTTTATAACATAGAACTTATATTATTCTGTGTCATAAAGTTATGTACCTACAATGCGAAAGCTGAGGATGCTAATTTTGCACCTTGTCACGAGAACTTAGTAAGCATACTTAACCAACGTACTTAACATGACAAAAACTTTTTAAGGGCGTGTGTTTCGACCTGGTAGAAACTAGTTCATCATACGCTCTAATAATCCCAATTCTAGCCGCTTACCAATGGAATTATAATATTTGTCGGACTATAAAGATGATCCAAAACTCTCTGAACTGGACAAACAAGAACCAGATACACACTTTATGTGAAAAACCTGAACATCAAAAAACACGAGACCAGTTTTAAATGTACCGCTAATCTTTACTAATGCTTCTACCACACCAACGCGTGCGAATCGCCATCGCCGACGATGGAAATCTACACGCGTTGTTGTGGTTGAAGCTTAACAAATACCGCAAACGGATTCAGCAAGCCCAGTAAACAAAAGCAGTAAAATGGCGGCGGGTCACGTCACGCACGGCCGCGATGATTTATGACGTGACACGCCACGTCGCCCGCGACGCCGCGACATCTCGCAAACGCGACTGTTCGACCACCGCGTTTTGGACTGCTGCCATGATAGCTAGTTCAAATTTTTTAGCCCTTTTTAGGGCCCATGAATGAAATAAAGAGGAAGAGGTTCTGCAAAGTTAAGAGCTTTAACACTTTTTTACCTTCAATACCATATGGAAAGAGATTTGCTACACAATGTCAATGTTTTTGAAACATTATTAATTAATAGAAAGATAAATAAATAGGCAAAATAAATTAAAGATAATCTGTTAAATTAAATATACCAGCTTTTATGGACAATTGCGAGTCAATTTCTGGTCTGAGTTCACGTTAAATTGTTTAACTATACAATTATTATAAATATTTAAGGTACTTTTATCAGAGTCAATGAAAAACCTATTTACAAAATCGATACGTTGCCTTTTGTCTTTAGCTCTTCGCCCATTTGATCCCGCTTCTTCTCAATATCGAACAAAT
Organism: Ostrinia furnacalis; assembly: GCF_004193835.3. Lineage (NCBI taxonomy): Eukaryota > Metazoa > Arthropoda > Insecta > Lepidoptera > Crambidae > Ostrinia > Ostrinia furnacalis. The sequence continues at coordinate 118,457 of NW_021131525.1, read as the reverse complement.
GTTTTCCTAAATGCAAATCTTTTTCTGGGTGAATCAATTTTAGAGCTTGTACATGTTAATGAGTTCTTGATCCGGAAATTATGGTGTGGATGGGAAAATTGAGGAAATCTCGTTGGATTCATTTCAGCCAAACATTTCCGGGAAATACACGATGAGGAAAACTTAGAATGGAGTGTCTCAGAACCTCAAAATATACTTGATTCTTTATTATTTTTAATTTGATCGTATTGTATTATTTTCGGTTCAATCAAATGTCGATAAATAAAACAAAAAATTTGGCCTTCATTATTCGGGATGGTCTTTAACGAACCAATTTTTCATAATAAATATTCAAAAACTAGTTAACGAAGCCAATGTTTTAAATTACAATACATTTTTAATGCCTTCGCCAAAATTTTAATTTAGACAAATCTTTTTTGGGACAATGTTAGGTACTGTATTAATTTTGCAACAATGTCCCATTGGAAAATGCGTCCTATATTTCAAATTAATGTCGGGGACTCGGGGTAATAGAACCATCTATTACCAAACCTGGAGAAATTACAACCTTCACTCTTACTTACTGTCTAGCGACTAAATAACTGATAAACATATATGACAATTGGTACTTAGCCCCAGGTGGGTCTTCGTTAGATAACTACTAGATATACCGTCGACAGCAAATAAAATGTACACTCTTCTTGCAAAATATCTTTTATTACAAGAACATAAAGTTACCACAACTTTTCGACATATTGTGTGTACATACATGATTTATGAAAGGCACTAAACTTACTTGAAGATCGTTTACACCTACATAAAGCAGGAACTACTCATATCAATCTATTTTATGAACTAAATCTATTTTAAATATTGTGTGATTTTGCAACAAAAAATTAGGTAACACCTAGTCTGATGTTCGTCAATCAAATAGTAGCTGAATGATGAAAATCATCGTAAGGGGTCTTTAGTCTCATGAATGACTAATGATGCGTTTTCATCCGATAAATACTTGAAAGAAGCTACGTAGCTACGTAGTAACTGTAGCTAGTATTCAAGGTAAAAGACTTTGTTAAGTCTATTTATCTATCTATCAATGTCTCTCCTAGATACAGTAATTGAATAAGTGTCAGGAGAACATTAAATGGAGCCATTACAGTGCTCAGAAACCGCAANGCGTATATCTGCGTAACCACCCAGTGCATAGCATAGCCTAGTAAATTCAGTGAACTGCTTCTGAATCAAATGTACCTACTATTGCTATTTCTATTTATTTATATTAACCGGCAGACAGTGGTGACTGAGTTTGTTGCGGCGCTTCTTCTCAGCACTTGCCAAATGTTGGTCTGGAAGCGTTGGTAGAGTAAAAAGATTATGAGACATGTAGAGGCTCCTTAAGAGCAAAATATTTGACGATTTGTAAGTACTATTTATTAGTCTAAACAAATAAAGAAATTTTGACTTTGACTTCACAATCAAAATTCACGCCATTTTCTTCATAAAACTGGAATATTCCATTGCGCCGACTCTACACAAACCTCAATGGCTAAGTAAGGAGATAATTAGATCCGGGCCTGTTTATTTCGTACTTAGCCCCAGGTGGGTCTTCGTTAGATAACTGCTAGATATACCGTCGACAGCAAATAAAATGTACACTCTTCTTGCAAAATATATTTTATTACAAGTTGCACAAATTTTTGACACATGTACAATGTACATGTTTTTTAAAAGGAACTGAACTTACTCGTACATAAAGATAGTTTTCCTTTTCACCTACTATAAGTAAAGCGAGAACTAGTTATATCAATTTAGTCCATGAACTCATATCATTATTATCAGGTGAGATACAGGCCAAGAACTTCCTCGTTGTAGATAAAAAAAAACTAAATAAATTTTAAAAGTATTTTGCAACAAAAATTAGGTATGACGATAAAGTGTCTCTTGTGAAATCATCACATTGTAAGGGTATTTAGTCTCATGAATGACTAATGATGCGTTTTAATCCGATAACTACTTGAAAGAAGCTACGTAGCTACGTAGTAACTGTAGCTAGTATTCAAGGTAAAAGACTTTGTTAAGTCTATTTATCTATCTATCAATGTCTCTCCTAGATACAGTAATTGAATAAGTGTCAGGAGAAAATTAAATGGAGCCATTACAGTGCTTAGAAACCGCGANAACCGCAAGTCATCCATCATACTAAACAATGGTTGACTTCACGCTGGAAACCACGTTCGAACAATCCTTTATTTATTCAACATTCTATTGATTTAGCGTGAGATATCTGGAATATGGAATTTTTCAAATCTTCAAGGCTTAGGTTTTCTGCCTTTGCATTATTTTTTCTGCCTTTGCATAATTCCGTATAAACTTTTGATAGTCCCTTTTATTTGCTTTTACGTGATACTACAAATGAAAAACATTATCCTATTTTCATTTCCCGATCTTTTTTTATTAGCACGCCGTATGCTGCCAATTCCAGGGATAGATTCTAGAGATTCCGGTAAGCCGAATCAAATGAAAGGGATTTGCGTTATACCTCAATATTGATTTTGTGGAATAAAAAATTGTTCACAAATCCTGTTTTCGGTAGATAAGCTCAGATCTTACAAGAAATCAAGATTGTTTCAATGTTTAGATATTTATTGCCTTGATGCTTTTTATCACGGCGAAGATATTTTATTTTTCTTCTCGGTTTATCCTGCCGCGAGTGTTTTGTGTAAACAAGTTTGTTGTTCTGTTATCTTGACATATTCCATGGATGATAAGTTATATAGAGATGCTGTCCACGTGGAATTGGTTAGAAATTTCACTTAAGCTTCAGATTTATCATATTCATTAGGAAATCAATACGTTTGCGAAACATTAAGTTCACCTTTTGTGTATGCAGTAGAGTTATAATTAAAAATGTTTTCAGATATCAAAAAGAAAACATAAATTGATGTTTATTACACAACCACCACGACTTCCCTACTAACATTCTCCAATCTTCCGTCCGTCCGTTTCGTCTTCCGATTTCCTCTTGAATTTGTCGGTCCATCGAACTAGAAAGTATCTTACATTAACAACAAACAGCAAATAATCAATAAACTGTTATAATTTATACCACTACCACCCTAAAGAAAAAAATATTATACGATATAATAGAAAAAATGGCGCGACATAAATCGAGCTCTCATACATGTCCCGACACTTGTGTCTTTTATTTTTTTAAACGTGTCAAATATTTTTTGTTAATACTCTCTCAGCAAAGTTCATCAATCTTGAGTTACATACGATTTGATTCATTGTCCATTGTCCACTGGACATTAGTAAAGCAACCTGAGCAAGATTGATCGCCAACTATACTCAGTTGAATAGCGTGGATTGTAGGTACTAAGGTACTAAGAAGACGAATAGTTTTACTATTAACTTTGTTGCTGTAGTATTTCTTTGTTGATTTTAATCGAAGCAAAACCTTGTAAGAATAAAAATAAGAGCCACAACACACGATGTCTGACTCTAACTTCAGCGTTTTATCTAATAGGTATCTAAAACGATAGATAATATAGAATGTAGACACTAGACACTTTTTATCGTATCACAAAAACTGATTGTTTTGTAATATTACAAATTCAAACAAGTGGTAGATTCAACTGGGATTATCAAATCCTTATTCAATAAAGTCGATTCTTTCGAATTCCCTTAAAGTATTCAGCACTACGTACTTACTATTAGATTTTCCCGCCTCATCCCGGTGGGAATATCAAGCTACCCTTATCTACGAGCTTTCTTTGCCGAATAATTCCTTTTCTATACACGTAGCAGTAATGCGGCTTCAAATTCTAGTTATTTTATTTCGTCAATCTTTTTGGATATCAATTTAGGTAATAACATCTCTAAAATATGACAAATATCAGCTCGTATTTCCAAAAAATCTACTATATAAAAATAAGTCGGGTTTTCCTCCCTGACGCTATAACTCCAGAACGCACGAACCGATTTCCACGGTTTTGCATTCGTTGGAAAGGTCTTGGGCTTCCTGAGGTTTATAGCAAAGAAAATTCGGGAAAAGGGGGTAAAACGGGATCCACGCGTACGAAGTCGCGGGCGGCCGCTAGTCTGTCTATAAAATGTGGATAGTCCGAGTCAGATAAAAAGGCATAATTAAAATAATACTTTAGTAATGCTATAATTAATTATTTTTATTTCACGCTGAAGATACTTAAGTTGCTTCTTATCTTCAAACTACGAGTATGACTATTTTCTTCTTAATAATCGTCGCGGTTCTGAAGTTAAAGTTTCACCACAGGTTTCACTAAGTAAAACTTTGTTAACTGGCAAGGTTTTGTAATAGTTATGCTGCAGATCCTGGCTACACAGAAGTTGCAGCGGTAGATACAATACCTAGGTGGGAAGAGGCGAGCAATTTTAGGGACTTTAATATTCAAGATCACATTTTCTGTAAACTGAAATGTCTAATTAATACTAGCCTGGAATTTAACTTCAAATAAGAACCCTTTCAAGTTTTTCAAATTTCCGGAAGGCTCAGAACAGACAAGTTACTATCCGTGTCAAAGAAGATCTTTATCAGGGCCCTAAAAAGGGACTTTGGGGTTTAGAGACCGGACGGCGCCTCACACTGAATACATGAAAACTTTGTCGTTATAATCAAAGCTTCGAACTAAATGAATGAATGATAATATAACTAATAAGCTGTCGACTTTGGCATTTCAGGAAACTTAGAGGCACTTTTTATTAATCTTTTGACTTTAATAATGGTCGTGGATGTTTTCATTTTATTTTCTCAACTAGCTGTGCCCGCGACTTTGTACACGTAAAATAGTTTGAATAATATTTCCCGTTCTTGCAATTTTTTTCTTTATTGCTCCGCGACGTTAATAGCCTAAAGCCTGCCTCGATAAATGGGCAATCCAACACAAAAAAAAGTGTTTTCAAATCGGACCAGTAGTTCCTGATATTAGCGCGTTCAAACAAACTACAAACAAACTCTATTATAAGTAATAAGTATAAGTAAAGATAGAGTATAGATGTGTATAAGTTTTGTATTGCGTCTTGATTTCTTTCAATACAGCCCTGTCTTTACCAACTATTTAGTTTAGTTTATTACAGATTATTTTACATCTATAGATGATTTATTTACTTGACAGCATCGACAGCCGTCTTTTCATCAGCGCTGACAACGTCCAACTTTAACAAAATCCGCCTTTTAGATTGGTGATTAACTAAAAAAGACGTAATTGATAAGAAGACGAGATTGACCTAGTAAAATAAGATTAAATATTTAGGTCTCGTCCCAATCCCAAGAAATGGATATTTTTAATTTTTTAGAAGTGAGCAAATTGTTAATGTGATTGCCGTGAAGAAATAACACAAAGATTTAAGTGATCACGGAGGATTGTACAAAGATAAATATTCAGCCACAATCAAACAAAACAAAACAAAACTGCTAAACAGAATAAAAAACGATTCAAGAGCTTTTAGGAAACCTGTTATTATTGGCCATATTATTGTGTGTTAAATTAATGTATTTTAAAATTGTATAAATACGCTGTTGGTTTTCTCAATAAAATAAAAATAAAATTACTAGTTTTTTGTCAGACTATCGGTATCTATTCCCTAAATCCCGTTTCCACGAGTTCTGACGAAGCGGAGTGGTGCTCCTGCAACGAGCACCTCATTACCGTCTCCACAACGTGAAAGCACTGTACGAGTACGTGTATCTACAGGTTTTCGTCTCACTTACCTCTACAAGATTTTTGTAAGCAATAAGTCTGGGTTGCACCATCTTACTTTAACTTTGACAAACGTCAAAAATCTGTCAAACTCTATACAAAAAGCACCGGTTAACGTTATAGTCACCGTTAAAGCTAGGTGGTGCAACTCAACCTGACACAATTAGAAAGAGATTAGTTTTTTGAATTGTCTTGTAAAATAAGGGATATTAATTTTTATTTTTGTTAAATTTTACTTACAGGTATACCTGAAATAATTGTCATATAAAATTTACAAAATATTCTTTATTAATCATCACGTTAGGTAGAGTTTAACATTCATCTTCATTATCATGCCATTTAAGGACGAACCGATCTAGTTTACCAGAGGTAATTAGAAAATTTTATCAAGACTTTAAAAAGAACTATTTTGAAAAATAGCAACTAAAAGCCTAAACAATAACGTTGTTTCGTTATTTTTGAACCACTTTTGAATTTTGAAAAAAATAGATTTAATTTCCCTTGTCTAACAAATAAATGGATCTACAAAAAAACAAGTGAAACCTCTAAAAGTGCATCAACGGAGGTTTTGAGAACAATTAGTGGCGTAACAAGATTATGTCGAAACAAGTCGAAAGCACTTAAAACCGCTCTGCCCTCGTCAAGTGGGGGTGGTAATGAAATTTGTCAAGTCGAGTGCCGGCGAACAGGTTACGTGGGATAACAAGGGTTTTTATGAAAGACTGAGGTTTGTATATGAACGGTCAATACACGGTAGGTACATAATGGTCTTCAAAAACAAACCAACTGTTACTTAACTTAGTAGACTATTTTCAAAGATTAAAAGATTCAAAGATTATTTATTCACAGAGATAATGTGGTACAATAAATGTGGTCTTAAGTTAAAGAGAGTTGCAGCTTATCTCACCAGCGCAGCTGGCATGTGAATTTGTGCAAAATATCATCATATTCAAAATCAAGACACTTTGCTTTTATAAAAATTCATCCTAGAATATTAGTCTTATAGGAAACAATGAAACGCACGCAAACCTACCACTACATAACTACAATAATTGACATTTATTTTTGTTTGCGCTATGAGTGCATTTTACTATTTTCTTTTACTGTGATCAACAATACTTCATACTCTCTTCACTGTGCTCATGAAAGTCCATTCTATTCTACTCATTGTTTTAGCCGTGTCATTCAACTGAAGGTCAAAGACCGTCATTAGCGGTGAAACTTTTTAACTATCCTGTTAGTATTTACAGCTGCTATTTCTGTCTGCAGAAAACGAGGGAATTCATCAGGGAATGTCTTGAAGAGAAATGCTAATAAGTTTTGTTGTGACAAAAAGTTTTTATTGCAGAACTCAAAACTGTAGCTCCTGAAATTTGTGGTACCTAGTTAGCATAAAGGTTTATCCCATCAAAAACAATACTTGTCAAAAAAACCAAGTCTCGCAACTCAGTTGTTCTACGGTAAAAAGTTGTGGAGATCCATGTAATACCAAGTCCAGGCCAGGAAATCTTTAACGTTTTACATAAATTATTGACTTGGCCATCGCACTAAATAATTTAATTTACACGTGTTTTCATGCGATGGCCAAGTCAATATATTTATGTAAAACGTTAAAGATTTCCTGGCCTGGACTTGGTATTACATGGATCTCACAACTTTTTACCGTAGAACAACTGAGTTGCGAGACTTGGTTTTTTTGACAAGTATTGTTTTTGATGGGATCTCATTTCTTTTTGTATTTTGTAGACAGCAGTTATGTATCTAGAAAACTGGACCGAAATTGAAAAATTTTACTCGACTTGGCGGTTGCACTACCGTGCCCCCAAATATTTTAGTTTTTCCTTGATTCATACACCAAACACTACTTATATTCCAAATTTGAAGCTTCTAGGTCTGCTAGAAGTGCCTTAGAGTTTTGATGATCGGTGAGTCAGTGAGTCAGTGAGTCAGTCAGTGAGTGACAAAATTAAGTAACTTTGACCCGTTATAATTCTTAAACTACTAGTTCAAATTGAATGAAATTTTAAATATATCGTGTCTTTACAATGCCTGCATAGCTAATGAAAATTCAGCCTTCTAGTTTTATCCACAACGAAGTTACAGGCGGTCGAAAATGGCCTGAATTGCTTCGAGAAAAGGATGGTACGGCCGTGCCGCTTTTTGCTCGACTTGGTGGGGGCACTGCCGTGCCCCCAGATGAGTTAACAGATTAGGTCATGACATTACAAATATTACTATTAATACATTACTATTCATGCCGTGCGATAGATTTGAAAACAAAGTGATGTTCAAGTAAAGTAGACGAACAAGATCCTATTCTCCATCGTCATCAGTTTCCGAACAAACTTAATCTTTAGCATCTTCATGTATCTGCTTAATTTCATTAAGTTCATAGTCGAAATCTGTGGTTGAAATAGAGTGTAGCTTAACTATTATTGGGCATTTAGGTTTGATTGGCCCACAGTCAAAACACAAACCAAACGATGAAATAAATAAAACGAAGTTGTGACGTCGCGTCGATGGCGTTAATTATTTCTCTGCTAATAAAATAAACGGATTATAATCGTGTTCCAAAAGAAGAAAGGATTTTTACTTCAAAGGGTAAAACTTTGTTGAAATGTTGTCAATTAACATCCACTTTAAATAAGTCTCTGTTCTGACAAAAAGGTTCCGACTGACGTCGCTTTGAGTTACAAGTGCGTGATGTGGGACCAAATCCAATTAATAACAATTCGCAAAGTTTTCCCTCTGTTGTCTACAACTTCCATTATTAATTAACCCAAAGCTAAAACCACAAGGAATTGCTTAGTTTTAAGCAGAAATTGTTATGCGTTTTCTGTTTTTGTCGTCCGAATTCAAAGTGGAAATGGAAATCTAAATTGCAAGTCATATAGGTGGTATATTATTGTTTCTCTTATGCAGAAACGTGATTAATATACATATATTAATTACGTTTCTGTACTTTCCTCGCATTATAAAAATATTTAGGCAACAATTACAAGTACTGACCTTGGTTACTTTACCTCCAGAAACGAAAATACACAACTCCTCAGAGATGCGCGATAAAATTTTCCTGTAACACCCCAGGCATAGATAAATATGTGGTACTTTTAGTTTTATCTATGCCCCGGTGCTGTAATGTCGCCATCTTGGGTCTACGCTCTTAGCTTTATGTTTACGATGTTCTAGGACTTATATCCCTCCAACTCGAAAACATTTGGTACACGAATAAGTTCAAAATAGCTCATACGTGGTCCAATAGTATAAAATATAAATTGGGACCAGTAGGTAAGGTTTGAAATCGATTTTATAGTTTTTAGGTTGCGAGCTCTAGATTTCTAGGCCGTTCATAATTTGGTACGGAGTTTGTGAGAAATCGAACTGTGCCATCAGACAATAGAATACCTAAATTAGTAGATACCTAGGTACAGTCAGTGTCAAATACGAGTAGGTAATTCGTGACACACAAAGTAGCCTAAAAGTTCGCAACACTTCTTTTTACAATTTGAAATAACGTTGTATTGTCGACTTTTCTGTCACTTAGGATGCCACGAACTATTTGACGCTGACTGTACTACACAGATAATGTAAAATAATACGTCCCAAAAATATACCGAACAATTTAATTTACCTGCAGCAGCTTCAGAAGCTGCAGGTGTTTCAGCGTACTTTTGTTAATCTTGCCTCATTTTTATTTTTATGAACACCTTTTGATCGAAGGAGAACTTTTATTTATTTTGCTTAGGTATCTCAATGTCAATGGCCATCCAAGTTTGTTATTTGTTCTCGCATTACTAAAGAGATTAATTTATTAACATCGTCTTAGCAAGTCAATAAAACGGTCATGCCGAACTTCAAAGCAATAAACAACTCGCGTGGCTCAGCGTTCAGTTGAGCCATTTAGTTAGCAGACCGAATTCATTTAACTCCAATCCAACAACAAATAACCATTAATTGTTTGGCAACCGTCTGACACCTTGGGTCGCTCACCGCAGTGAAACAACGCTCAATATAATGTATTAGCTTAATACAAACAAAATTGACTAAATATTCTGAAATACTCATATTAGATTTATTTTCAGACGAAATGAGTTAAGTTTTAAAAACTATGATTTTCTCTTGATTACTATCTCACAATTTACAAGGTAAAGCTAATAAAGGCTCACGAATGTATTTTATTTATTTACTTTACTAGCGGCCGCCCGCGACTTCGTGCGCGTAGACCACGTTTTACCCCCTTGGGGGTTGAATTTTGTAAAATCCCGTCTTAGTGAGCACTTAAGTTCTAAAAGGAACCCCATACAAAAGTTCAGACACCTAGCACTTGTAGTTACTGAGATTTCGTGATGAGGGAGTGAGTCAGTGACCTTTCGCTTTTTATAGAAAGTAAGATTTTATTTCATTTAAGGCACAGCTACAGAGAAAAAAATAAATAACATTACAATTTTGGCACAACAACATTTTTACATAATGCAAAAATAACTAAACGGGCAATCGGACATAAGAACTAAACAAACAAAAGACAATCTCTATTCACTAATTGATTATTGTCACAATAATTCACCTTATCCCTACAAGTTTGAGTACTAACACATTTATTAGTTGGACCAAGGAGATCCAGGTCCCTACTAACAGTATTAGGTAGGTACCTACATATTAATGCTTACATAGTAGGTACCCCTATGTTTAGGGGCACGTTTGTTCGGTTACGGGTCAATTAATTGATATTAACTGTCATTCACTTACGTGTTCCATAATTGGGTAACACGTAGTGAAATTGAATTTACGTAAACTTGTATCCGATTTGGGGACCACTTAGTTTAGGGTCTACCTACATATTAAGAAAAGGTTTAGAGGCTTGTCGGTGACAAAGGGGTAATCTAATCTTTCATAATACGCCCTTTAACTTTCTGTGATTTAAATACCTACCTAATCTTTATTATTGATGGTATGTTGGATAAAGCTTAAATACATTCATTCCTAAGGAAGTCTAAAATAAAAATTCAATGTAATCCGTTGAAAGCTGCTTTGTAAAAACTGGGCCTTCAACCGACGGAACGAAATTCCTAAAATATTCCTGAGCTACCTAATAATTTAATTCAAAGTTACAAATCCTCCCAACTGAGATCGATGGACAACATAACTGTTATTTCAATTCTATTAATCGGGGAATTCCCGAATTTCATTTTCATAATCCCAAATTATTCAGCAGTTGGTTTTACACCCAGCATTCCCGAACGAACTCTAAAGTGAGAGATATTTTAGGCTCAACGTCTAACTAAAGCAAAAGTTTTCCTGGGAAATTCTAAATATATCCCTCTTAACGAAAGTGATAATGTAGGTACGTACAGCTTACAGCATATTATTTATTATGAGACAATACATTTTTGCTTCTAAATCATGAATCGCACTTATCAATATACAACTACCAGATGCCAATTTTAGCTTGATGTGTTGTCGTCTCACAGGTTTTGTATGGATTTGACGTCACTATTCCGCCAACTCGATCCACACACTAGTATACTTAAATCTAAACTAACACCTAATATTAACTAGGTCTATTCTGCTACGAAATATCCTTCAGAGACGTGGCTTGAAATCTTGGGTTTATGCTGTCAACCACCCAATTACATAACGCCTGTTCCCTCATCATTCACATGTCAATTTCATTTAACACGAAGACCTAACTAACAGGGGCGTAGCTACTAAGGGGCAAGGCGGGGCAGTGCCCCGGGGCCCCCAAGCTCAGGGGGCCCCGGAATCCCTACCCGAAAATCTCAATTGAACAGAACTTCTACAAATATATATATAACTACAAAATTTCTCCCATTTTCAAAATTAATAGAGAGAAATTCGAAGGCTGTATTAGGAGTAAGTGAGCTTAATGTCAATAAATTTGATAAAACCTAACCAGTTTAGATTGCAGTGGGGCCCCATTTTTTTATTTGCCCCAGGGCCCTTGGTTACCTAGCTACGCCACTGCTAACTACCCATTACATTTAGGGTCATATTCAGACCGAACTGTCCCTAACTTGACTTAACCGAACCATTAAGTATTGGACGCTGTGCGAGTATTTAGCACACTAACGAGCCAAGTGGTTTCTGTCTGGACCACTAATCGCATCGTGGGCAATCGTCCCTTACTATGTACTATAAATGACGGCACATTGAGCTATACACTGTGGCGTCTTTATGTAGTCGTAATAGAGGTGTATTGTGCAACAAAAATGTACAGTCTGATATGCTATCGGACCTAAACTATTGGGTAACTAACCACACGTCTGGAGGTCCGTTTGGGAATCGGAGATCCGTGGCAAAAATAACATTGAACTTAAAGTTGAGAAAATTCAGGCTATGGTGAATTTATATGTCTGTAAATGTTGTTGCAGTACTGTCACGGTGACACGTTGCGGTGGAGATTTTCCTACGATTTCTCCTTGTAACTGGAATGTTTACATTTTTTTACTTGATCCACAATGATTTTACCATTCCTTTTCTTGTATTTCCCAACGACCGCGCAAAGCCTCAGACTTATTCTATAGAATAAAACATGAGAACGCTTCGACTCCAAAGCTATGTTTATTGATGAAATAGGCTGCCACTGGAATGGTTTTGTTTGAAAAATGATACACCCCNATTATACGATTAAACGTATTATCAATGATACGTTTAATAATATACCTACATATGAGTATATGATTGTTAAAGACGGGTGGGAGGGTTTCTAATCTCTTCGGACAAAGCCCTCGCATAATTATGATAGAACTTCACTTTTTAAGTTCGTTTAATCATTAATTATACTACAGATTCGATCTCTCCGATAAGAGACCTTTGACCTGTCTTAGATTTTATGCCTTAACCTACATTGATTAGTGAAAAGCATCAATTTCAATTAAGAAAAATCGACTACTGAAGATGCGTGAACCCACTACGTTTATCGCCACTGTCAAATACCTTTGTCAGTACTCTACAAGTCCATGGTCAATATTAAATCAAACCCTACTTTAGCACTTTAGACATTAAAGAATTTATTGATTCCATTAATTCACTTGACTTTATCGCACGTTTTTTATTTTACTCAATTTTGGTTAGTCTTTAATATTATGTTCGTTCATTTCAGCTAAAGGTCGTCCACTGCTGGAAAAAGGCTTCTTACACAGGAATTTCTACAAAAACCGGCCNTTCTATATCTTCTTCCCTGGAGGTAAACGTCAATGACATCTCTTCTCTAAATATAATGAGACCGCTCGGACACCGAGCCCACAGCGTGGTAGGGGTGGGGGTGCCCGCTCTTTTGTTTTTTACTACTACTGCGCTGAATATTGGGTGCGGATTGGGTTGTCGTACAGGGGTACTTGTGTGTGCGGATTGGGTTGTCGTACAGGGGTACTACATGGTAAATTAAATCTCTTCGGCGAAAACAGGATAATTTAGATCGAACTTCACTTGGTAAGTTCGTTTGATCATTTAATAATAGCTCTACATAACTACGACTAAGTAAGAAATAAGACTGTACTGTGGCAACTTTTGTAATTAAACAAAAGTACACATTAAAGGTAATTTCTATTCAATATTAACGTTGAATCCTTTCAATGTTTAACCGCCTCTGTGGTCTAGTGGTAAGACCCCCTTCTTCAGACGCAGAGGTCCCGGGTTCGATTCCCAGTGGGGGCAGATTTTTCTGTTCAGTTCGGTTGGTGGTAGGACTTGTTCCAAGTCCGTCTTACCTAAGTCTATCTCCATAACAACAATGTTAACAGCATTGTTGTGTTCCAGCAGTTAGAGGTAAGATAGCCAGTTCCTCCGTGGTTGAGGATTCCGGGTGAAGCTCGCTTTCACCTTCGGCCTGATCATCACTTACCATCAGGCGAGATACAGGCCAAGAGCTTCCTCGTTGTGGACAAAAAAAAAACATAACCAGTCAGATTTTTTCCCCATCGAATTACCAATCAGTTTTTGTCGCATCCTATCATAGAATTATTATTTTTCACAGCCAAATTAAATAGGTACCCTACCTCATACTTTACGAAGTAGTGGTACTGGATGGGAAAGAAAAATTGTTTATCGCATTACAAATTGCATTGACAGGCATAAACAATAATCGCGTCTTCTATTTTCGTGCACAATATACTAAATTAGTCCTCTCGGTACCCAAACCTGCGACAGGTGGCCGTGCCATACCATCCACATTTAGGCTGGGTTGCACCATCTTACTTTAACTTTCAGAAATGTCAAAAATCTGTCAATCACTATACAAAAAACGCCAGTTATCGTTATAGTTACGGTCAAAGTTAGGTGGTGCAACTCAGCCTGAGTAAAATACATCGTATAGTTCACACCACCATCCCTCAAATATCCAAATCCGCAGAAAAAAGGGTGAGAGCTTGCCCGCAGATTCTCACTTTGACGATTTTTCATTGAACGCGAACATTGCCTCAAAATTGTTACATCGGTATGTAACAATATACGAATAAACACTCGCTTAATCGTAGCCATTTAAATGAGCATTATTGCAAGCACACAAATAAAGTAAATTATAAAGAAATTTTTCTTCGTCCGTAGTGATTTATAAAAAGATCTCTGAAACAGTTAATGGATGGAACCTAAAACAGTACCTCCTACTGTTTTAAAAAAGATATTTAAAAAAATGACATTTCGTTGGCACGGGTCTGTAATTGTACAGACAATGTCGTCCACTTTGCTCTCATTTCTTCATGTAAATTCTTTCAGTTTGTGTGGGCTGAAGCAATAAATAAGCAATTTCTTGAATCTGCTACAAGATTGCTATTTATAACTTGGTATAACGAAAATTCCATTTCTTCAATTTGCTATCTACAGTTCTTTATCCACTTGCTTCTGCTGTACTTGCTATCAACAGACCACACATTTTTGCTACTGTGTTCATCTTGATACATTTTACTCGTAGAATCACTTCGAAATATTTTTGACGTCATCCATTTTTAACAAACTGTGATATCGCCAGTTTATATCATAATGTTAAACATATACATAGACTATATGCAAGTGATAGCTTAATCTCGTTAATCCATCAATATCCATTTTAGTCTAAATGCAAAAGCACTAAAAATTACGATAACATTGAGTTTGTTAAAACGGCTACCTGAAAATTTGCTATGCACCATGTCACCAAAAAACGTTGGTAAATTTCATTTTCACTTTTAATTGAGTTTAAACCTCCGATGTCTATCCAAAAATGGAAAAATATCAATTTTTTTCTAACGAATTGAGATGTCTTAATCAACTGACTAAATTAATTTGGATGTTTCAATTTACGTAATACGTAATACGACCGACGACATCGTAAAGGTAGCAGGGAAGCGCTGGACGCAGGCCGCTACCAATCGATCAACATGGAAAGCATTGGGGGAGGCCTATGTTCAGCAGTGGCTGAAACGTCCTATGGCTGAAATGAAGATGATGATGATGACGTAATACGTTTCGAGACATACTTACACAAGTATTAGCTAAGGCTGAGTACGTTGTCATTTAGTAATTGTGATCATCATGTGAAATGAAACACACACACAATCCCTTCCAAGGCAGTTTATGTGAAGTGAATTGTCATTACCTGCATTCACCATATATTATGACACTATAGTTATCTAATAAGTATCTCATCACTGTACAGTTATTCCGCATATTTGCCTCTACCATATAGCCATTAAGATTATCTTTAAGATTCCGTTTATTAAGATCGTTGCGGTAGCTTTTCAAATCAGTTCGTCGTGACCCTATTTGTAACACTGTACAATATGCCTATTATGTCCGATCCCATTGAGATTAGAATAGAATAGAATAGAATATTGTTTATTACAGTTCGGTGTCACCGGCAGCCAAGTCGAAAACGACTCACTTTTTCACCCGTAATGTTCGATACAATATTTCAGGTCTTATTTATTCGACGCGGGCTGCCCCACATTAATCTGGCCGGTGATTGCCAACATTTTTATTTCACAAATTGAGCCAATTTAGCCGTTTTTGCCGTGTGTGGACAGTACTTTGTTAAACATCGCGCCAATCACGCTCTAGGTGGGGGGCGGCTAACGAATTTCTGGTTTGTTTGATTTGCTTTGATTTGTCCTCTAGATTTTATTTCCAGGTCAGTTATTTTTTAAGCAAATTTTATTAACAAATGGCTGTCTATTTTATTTTATCATACGTATACGAGCGGCCGCCCGTGACTTCATACGCATGGACCCCGTTTTAGCCCCTTAGCCACCCCTAAGTTTCGTAAAATCCGTTCTTAGTCCTGTGTACGCGTCTTTCCAATATCTGGTTTCAATTGCATTCAACAAGTTACCAAAACTAAAGCTTGACTGAGTCTTTTCTCAAGTATATCTAGCAAGTTAAAATAACTCAAACAAGCATTTGGAAGCAGTGCAGCATAAGATGTTAAGAACTGAGAGCGGTACTTTCTCTCTTCCAGTTACGGATAATCCTGTTTAGAGTTGAAGACTACCGAAACGTATTTACGAAGTTTAAGATTGTTTTTATGGATTTGCGAGACGTTTCCAAACGTTAACTGAATTAGACACACTCACTTTGAAATAAAAATAAATCTTATTCAGGTTAAATCTCAGTATCTTAAGTATTTTAAGGGTGCAGGCATGAGCATACCTAGCTTTTGGCCTAGGGGGGGGGAGTCAGATTTTTGAGTCAGATAGTTTGACTTAGCTCCTTCAAAGCGAATTCCAGCTTGAGGGGCAGCTGCCCACCCCTGGCTATGGATGTAGGTATTTCATGTAACATTCTTCTTCTTGTCGTGTCGAAAAGAAACCTACACAGTGTCAGCCCAAAACTCTGCCACAAGAGTAGCGTTGTCTTCATTAAATCTTCCTGTGTGCAGTTGTTTGGGCACGCAGGGCACAACATTGGAACCATTGAAGTAATATTACTACGTAGTACATTATAACTCAATGATTGTAACATTATATCTACACTTCTAAAGCCCCCTATAAAGTTCACAATGTGCGTTGTCAGAGGACTTAACATAAAAATTGCAAATTGGGCCTACGTAGTTCCAAAACTGAACCTCCACTGACACCATAAGCCCCTGCAATCAGTTTTACCGCAGAACTTTATGGTATTAATAAGTTTAGTTGAAATTGAACTCACTTTGGGCGAATGGCGGCCATGTCGGTCGTTTAAACGGTAAACTATTACCACCTTTTATATCGGGCGGCCGTAATTTGCCCTGTTTATTTTGTCGCCTCACAGCTGTTTACATTAGCATGGTTTGTTTTTGTAGTTTGTGACTAAATTGTGACTATCTTCTATTTTTAGCGCACTAAGGGAGTGTAACTATGGTGTAACCATCGATCGAGTATAAGAGCTTCAGATTAGGTAATGCGGTAAAACTTTTAATGTCAATTAGACTTTAAATATAATTTCATAATTCCAGGGGCTGGTCTTGCTTAGGGCTTTTTAATACTAGCTGTGCCCGCGACTTCGTAGGTACGTGTGAAAATAGTTTGAATAACATTTCCCGTTTAAGTGTTGCACCTTTTCTTTACTGCTCCGCGCCTATTTGGCTGTAGAGTGATGTTATACAGCCTAAAGCCTTCCTCAATAAATAGACTATCCAACACAAAAATATTTTTTTCAAATCTGAGGTGGAATTGTGTAAAGCAATCGTAATCATTTGACAGTTCATAACGTACGATAAAGTCAGTTAAACAAAGCGTTTGACAGAATAATCGTACGTTATGAACTGTCAAATGTTAACGATTGCTTTACACAATTCCACCTCTGACCAGTACCTAGTTCCTGAGATCAGCGAGTCCAAGCAAACCACCAAACAAACTCTTCAGCTTTATAATATTAGTATAGATTCTATTACGTCCTCTAGTTCGATATCTCGCTAGTTAAGCACAATAGCACTAAGGCTGAGTTGCACCACCTAACTTTAACTTTAACAAATCCTAAAAAATCTGTTAAACTCCATACAAAAATCACCGGTTATTGTCATAGTTACGATTAAAGTAAGTTAGTGCAGCTCAGCCTAAAGAAACATTTTAGTCGTTTAGGTCTTACCATTCAATGTCACTCAGAGGCCATCGCTTAGAAAATTTGATTAAATTGTCTGTCGCCCACAGAGGTCTTCAGTAATTTATCGTCCAGAATCACTACGAAAATCTTCTGCTGATTGCCTCATAGTAATTTATAGTGAGGTTTCAAACTGTTTTCAGTTGGTCTATCTCACCAGAAAGGTATAGAATCTAGTGTTCAAACGAAGAAATAGTTTTCAGTTGGTTTAGGAATCTACACGGAGGACGTATTAATTCGTCCGCTTAAGATGTCTCATAATGATTAATATTGTCCCATAATGATACAGAATGTATCCCGGTTTTAAGGTTTAATTATGTCAAGCATTTTTCTACATCATACGGCTTTTGATTCTACTTTACCACACAATATTGTTCAGGTACAACCCATAATAATTACCTTATGATTTTATAATTATGTCCCAATCATGTCGTACTATTCCTGAATTACGAGCTACTTCCTATTCAAAGCACAAATTAGTCCCACTTGACCTAGACAATTGTTATTATCATAATAATTACCTAGAACACAAAATTAGGTGCTTTGTTCGTGGCACAATGTGGCATTAATGACTAAAGCTAAGTTGCACCACCTAACTTTAAAGATAATCTGTTTTTTTTTTGTATGGAGTTTGACAGATTTTTGACGTTTCTTAGGCTGAGTTGCACCACCTTATTTTAACCGTAACAATTACAATAACCGGTGCTTTTTGTATGAAGTTTGACAGATTTTTGACTTTTGTCAAAGTTAAAGTAAGATGGTGCAACTCACTCAACCTTAATTACTAATTTAACTACTCAGTATAATAGCTAGTCATTCAGTTTTAAATTGCATTTCTTAGTTCGTGTTAGAAGTGGTTAAAACTGTGATAAAACTTTCTTGCCCTAAAGCGTTTTTGTAACTACTTAATATAAGTTTCAGCTAGACCTGACCCGACAGCCAAAAGTTTATAAAGCAGTGAGAAGTTATTAAAAGTGCTTAAAGTTAAACGCAGATGACTCTTTTGTTAAATTCTTTTGCCATATTAAATTATGGAATGGATACGAGGGTGTCATTAAATCATCTCGCCAACTTAAAGTAACTATGTTTATAAAATTAATTCGAATAGCAGCAAGCTAGCCTATCATTTATCTAATTAATTAACGCCCGTATCCACAAACATTACTATGAGGTCTCACAGTGCGCGTGGACGCACAGGGTGACACACGAACCAATCACAGAGCTCTATTCAACACTGTGCGTTCGATTTCATGCTTGACTTAGTAAGCATCGTTTGTGAATACGGGCGTTATTACCTTATCTGGGCAAGTGAAGTAATATCAGAGTAAATACAAATGAGTAGGTTATCTTCATAGAAACGCACCGAGCGCGGTTTGTATGTGAGCGCGCCAATACGTACCTATGCGGCGCGCACGCACACACTGACAAAATTTAGCGTGGATTAGCGGAGTGTTGCACTGTGGTTGCACTCTGGTAATATGCAGGATATTGTAATGGTTACGTCTCTGATTAAACCGGCCTTAAAAAACTATTCTCGCGCTATTGACGCTGAGAGCTGACTATGTAGTTGTTACATATTTCATTATGTTTTAGCTTAAAAATGTCACTCTAAATATTGAATCAGCAGCTCTAAAAGACTGGATAACCCCTAAGGAATATTGAACAGAATCAAACAGAAGTTTATGATCGACCTATCTCTAATAGAAAACTTAACATGAAAGAGAACTTTACATAAGGAAAGCTTTGCAAGGATACATTACTCCACGAACAATATCATGTGATCGCTGGTTAGTAAAGTTAACGACTTAAACCTTGAAAGTTATCTTATTTCAATAAAGTCGCTGTAATAAGTTGTCTTTGAAAATAAGTCGATCTGAGAGATATTATAACATAATTATAATGAGATGGACAATATTCATCATAAATGGCTAGACCGCGTTCACAGTCGACAACACTAGAGTAGGTACAGATTTTTGTTGTTAAATAGCATTAAGTAATATCCCACTAAATGGTATTAAACGTGAAAGTTGATATGGATGTTTGCTACTCTTTCATGCAAAATCTACTGAACGGATTTTGATTAAAGTTTACAGTATACTTGTTTATACATCTGCGTTTTCCGGTACGCGGCCTCCATTATAGAACCTTGCTGCCCCATCGGCCGTCAGTTCTGCGTACTATGTGCCCTGCCCATTGCCACTTCAGCTTGCTAATCCGTCGGGCTAATTGCTAATGTATCTTTGTATCTGCTTTTGGTAATTCGATTGGTGTAAACGCTGCCTTATTCCAGACCCAGAGGGTCGGATATCTGCAGAAAACTGGCATTCTATTTCAATCTCAAAGTAATAATGTTGTTATGTGAAGTGTATCTCAACTTCTTACGGGAACACAGAAAAGTTAAGGGACCAAACTTCGTTTACGGGGATTCGTGTGCTCAAGATACAAGCATTTCAAGTGGAATCCAATGATTTCCGGATTTTTATTGGTTACTAGCGGCCGCCCGCGACTTCGTGCACGTGGATCCCGTTTTTCCGTGGGGGTTTTTTAGAACGTAGGTTAGCACTTGTAGTTTCTGAGATTTCGTGATGAGTGAGTGAGTCAGTCATTCAGTGACCTTTCGCTTTTATAAATATATGTATGTATAGGTGGACTGCTCGAGACCGAAACTAACATCGTTTTTACGAAGTAAATACTTTTGAATTCTGTTCAAGTGGTAATAAAAGTCGTTCTAAGCTCAAAACTCGGTTTAGCGTAAAAATAGTTACGTAAAAGTCGCTATGTTAATAGACAAAAGTGCATTCGCAAGAATGCGAGTTAAACGACAATTGTCGACGCAAGTTCAGTTTAAAGTGAACTTCATTCTAGACTTTTAATAGTGTTAAGGATATCCATCCACTAAAAGTAAGCGACAAAGTGGAACGAGAGGTTGTAGCAGGACTGAAAAGCAGTGGCATGAAAACTGTACAGGGTAGTGTAATAAGAGTACTATATGTCACTAGCGGCCGCCCGCCACTTTGTACGCGTGGACCCCGATTAACCCCCTTAGTTTGCAAGATAACCTCTTAATAAGCACCTACGTTCTAAAAGGAACCCCCGTGCAAAATTTGACACTCCTACACATACTCGAATACAAATTTTTGATACTTATAAGCTTCCCTCTGTCTTTTTTATTATGTCTACGCCCGCAGAACGGTTCTGAGCGAAGCTGTGAAATTATTTTTCAAAGAAGGAAAATTAAATAAGTTTTGTTTTGTTTTTTTTTGTTTTGTTTTTATCCCGTAGTCACAAACATTACAGGGTGACACATGAACCAATCATAGAGCTCTATTCAACGTTGTGCGTTCGATTTGCTGCTTCACTTAAGTGAAGCATCAAATTGCTTAAGCAAGCATCGTTTGTAAATAAGTACGGGCGTTAGAATCGCTTCGCTTCCTCGTAGTAAGCCAGGCTATGTGGTTGCTACGTGACTTGACTTCTCTCCCGCAACTATACAACATCAATTCGAGTGCGGTCTCTTTGCAATTAGATATGGGTCTTGTTACTTTTATGCAGATATACTTCATCATCATCATCATCGCGGTAACGCTAACCGTTACCATCATGATGATGATGTTACTGCTGCTGAACATACCTAGGCCTCCTCCAATGATTTCCATGTTGATCGATTGGTAGCGGCCTGCGTCCTGCGATAGATAGGTACTTAGGTAGATTGAAATATGTAATTATATCTCTAAGTAATAATTCTATACCAAAAGCAATTTACTTTCATAATAATGCACTGTATTTTCATTTATGTTTTAAAATGAAAAATACAAAACATTATAATAAAGTATTACTAAGAACAGCTGTTATCTTCTTACAAATTACGGTCCAAAACTTCTAATACAAATGTTATTGAATCGTAGGTACTTAGGCCTACTCAAATAATTGTTGCACTCCATTAAACAAATACATTTGAAGATCAAAGCTTACAAAATATGCAATTATTTCTCAAAACACGAGAGCATTTAATGATGTTCACTAACAAAATTCGATTTATTCTCTTGGAGCTACCGAATAGAAGCGACACCACATCCCAAGATATGATCTGTTCACTCAAGCGACAAAAATCGCATTATACCAAGATCTTACGTCTGTAATAGAAATACAGCCCAATAGACATATAATATCGATAATCTGTTCAATAGACTTTGGCAATTTGGTGTTGATAAAAATAGACCGAAATCTGGAGTATTTCAGTTACCTCATTGTTTCTTTTTGCTATAAAACATTTAGGCGATTATCACACTGCACCGCGGTCCGCGCGGCGACATACCTATAACGAATCCTGCGCGCAAACGCGTTGTCAGTGTGTTGTGCTGCCTTGTTTTCTATACAAACTGAGGTATTTGCATATAATGATTAAATCTGTCGTCCCGCGTACCGCAGCGGAGCGCGGTGCAGTGTGATAATCGCCTTAGGGATATAATATCAGTTGCCAGGTTACTTTTACTTGGAGAATAAAACAGTCTTATTTTTATAGAAAAAGCCCTCGAGAAGTCAAACTTAATTTAGTAACACACACTCGTATGTCTATTCTATTCCATTCCAAGTGAATCGATTTCTTCTTTTTGGAGTTCTGAAAATAATATAGGTAGGTAGTCACTTACTTTTCAAATACTTTCAAAAAGTTATTATTTTCATATTATCTACGTCCAATAAAAGTCCTTAGCACTTGATCAATTTAACTTTTCATTGCGTGAATCCCAAAGTCCGAGAAAAAGGGCTCCTTTTTCTCGTGGGATAAAAACGTTATCAAGTTCTAAAGTTATTTTATTTGTTAGTAAGTTTTTTACAATCTAATACCGTTTGAGATACGGCCGCCCAATATCAACATAAAATTTAAGAAGAATAAAACTTAGATTGGGTATGTTGAATTGTGGTCTGAAAAAGGTTCTCGTGAAATTCAAAGAAAATAGTTTTAAAAATGAATATTATCAGCTGATAAATTAGGAAAGGTTAGTTCTTTCTTACTTTTCACTTTTTCTTCGCCATTATGTTCTAAACGAATGCGATTAAGGTATGTACTTACTTGATAGGCAACCTAGTACATGAAATCCTACTAGAAAAAAATCTAATAGTTATATTAACTGTCACAAGTGCACACACCACAAAGTAAAACATAACAACAATGATCATTGACTCAATTAATACCAATTAAACAACCAAACCCAAACAAAAACCTACATTTGCAAGCAAAGTGTACCTATTAATTCGGTCGCGTCGCAACAAACCAATGAGCCCGTTAACTGGTAACCACTGACATTTTCCAGGCTTTGGGTAATGAGCATTACATTATACTTTGGGTGAAGAACTGCTTTGTTAATATTGAAGAACAACTTCGGAGTTGTATTTCAATAATTACAAAGCAGTCCTTCACCCAATACTGTGCATAAAAAAAAGTTACTAGACCTGAGTCTAGTAAAGGCAGGTATTTGACCACAATCGCACCTGATGTTCATTGGGATGCAGTCTAGGACGGTACATATCTGCCCTGTAAGTGTTTACTCACTCTCGCCTTGAAAAGGCCCGGATTATAGTCTTCGGGAAAGACAGCAGCAGGCAGCAAATTCCGGTCCCTAGCTCTTCCCATTATAAAATAGTCATCGAAACGCTTAGTGCTTAAAAAACTCCTTTAATAATGCAGATACAGGGCCAATGATTTGCATAATTTTGTTATTTCAGTTAAGTTTCAGTATCAAGCCGATGGAGCAACAAGGTTCTGGAATGCGTGGCTATATGCCGGCAAGCACAGCATCCATGCACTAGATGGACAGACGACCTCATAAAGGTTGCAAGGCGATCTAGGCCGCTGCCAAGGGGCCAAGAGAACAATTATTGGGGAACGCCTACGTTCAGCGGTGGATGTCCTGTGACTGAAAATTAAATGATGATAATGGTGATAATGATGATGATGATAATGATAATGACACAAGTTTAAAATTTTATCTTTGATTCGTTTTATTATCGTCACGTCTTCTTTGTCAAAAATCGGATAATCGTAAGGTTCAGAATCGCCCGGCTGGTTAGAATTCGATTAATGGATTTCGAAGGCGTTGAATCATAAGGAAAGCATTAAAATTTAATTGACCTCAATTGCAACTGACCCCAGTCAGTCAGTTTGCCTTTCATTCCGAAGGAAATTAATTTTGCTAGGTGAAGGCGGTTATCACACTGCGCCGCGCTCCGCCGCGGAGCGCGTGATTTTCATATAAAAAAATCACGCGCACGGACGCGTTGTCAGTGTGAAGTGCCGCGCGTGTTTTCTATACAAACTGAGGTACTTGCATACAATGATTAAATCTGTCGCCCCGCGCTCCGCGGCGGAGCGCGGCGCTGGAAAAAGGCTTCTTACACAGGAATTTCCACAAAAACCGGCCGAGCNAACCGGCCGGCTCTGCGTTGCACGCGTTCACTATATCGATGGAGTCTATTATGTTTGAAGTTTCCCTACAAGATCAATATTCAGAAATAAGGAAATTCATAAAAGATAAAAAGAACCAACAAAGCCCACAGAATTGCCAAAGTATATTATTGGAAAAATATTCTTAATGGACCAGATAAATAAATAAATAAATAAAATAAAAAATACCTTTGTCCCCTACACCATTTCTTAGAACATCCATTTCCTGTCATTTAAGGGCGTTTTTCAAAAGCTTTATATTTTCCTGTTATGCTATAATTTTAAGATTCTCAAACGTTTTTTTAACAGATTCAGAGTACCTATTATTAAGACGAAAATCTCAGTATACATTCGGGAATTTATTGAAGTGCTATTTTAGGAATAAAAAAGATGGAATTGAGTGGCGTTAAATTACGACAAATAAATAAGTACTTTTTTACGAGATTGCGTTCGTTCAAATACCAGATAGTAACTAAAAAGTATTCTAGGATAAATAAAGACTTACATATATCTAAAATATTTTCAAATGTGTTTTTCAGAAGTGATTTAATTATCACTAATGCCTCTAAAATACCTATAATGCCTATAAAGTTTTCGCCATTTGCCCTTACTGCCCTATTTCAAGAATCAACCATATTCTTGCATCATATCAAAATCAAATTCGACGAAACACGTCCATTCAAAAGCAAATGCACCCAAAAAAACATTTCGTCTACTCGAAAAATAAGAACTCATTAGCAAAATAAAGCTCGTACTCCCCTCAATGCAAAGCTCATTCCGAAGCTTTCATTCACTCCAACTTTTCAAGTTCAGAACTTTGATCACGCTGTAGAAAGCCTTCCGTGGTCGGTAATTCGACTTCAGAACATTCCTTCAGTAATAGGATGTAATTGATGACAGCAATCTCGATTTGAAGCCTTCTGCATTGGCAGGAAGTTCAAACTTAAATTTGGACTCAATTTTGAGGATTTATGTTATGGATGAAGAGTTATTTATAAGTTAAAATATTTATGTGCCCATCTTAGGCCTTTTAAGCTTAGAAATATGTTTTAAAAAATAGGGTATAAACTAGCAGGTATAATTATGTTGTTATCTATGGGCTCTAGGATACAGGACAGAAGTAGTAATATGAGCAGTACCTTGAGGAGCTTATTACACAAAGCCTAAGACATTTTAGGGTTTGCTTTTTTATGCATAACAAGGCAGATATTTGTCCGCAATGGCACCTGGTTTCGGATTTAACATCAATTTGTGACTTTGTGTAACTGGTGTAACTTATTAAATACTAGCTTTCCGCCCGCGTGGAATTGTGTCTGTCACAGAAAAACTTCATCGCGCGCGTCGCTGTTTCAAAAACCGGGATAAAAACTATCCTATGTCCTTTCCCGAGATCCAAACTATCTCCTTGCCAAATTTCATCAAAATCGGTTCAGTGGTTCAGGCGTAAAAGCGAGACAGACAGAGTTAGTTTCGCATTTATATAATATTAGTATAGATGCCTTGTAGTTCTCTTTCGGTCATACGCATTGTATGCTTAAATATTTAATAACCTCTCCATAAACTTTACTATGACGCGATTACTGATAATTTTTAAAATAATTAACATACTTACGCAAGCTCACTTGTTCGCCGTTTTATGTGTATTCAACTAGTGTTTTACTCCCTATAAAAGTCGTCGCTGTTGTCTTGTGCATCCATCTCCCAGGGGCTTAGAGTAAAAACGTTTTATCTGGATCGCGATTTATATGGATCAAGCAAGTGAGCTGGTTCCTAGAGTGCGCCATGACACTTAAACTGGCTATACTATTCACTATTTTTACGACTTCGATGCCTTGAATCACTGGGTTTAATCTTGAGAATGTTTATCGAGTTGGATTCCTGAATACGGAAGTTTTGTTTTGATAGTGCTTTGTTTTTTGGTTTATCTATTTTTCATAACAAAACGTGAGGGCGTGTTATGTGAGTTATATTGCCCTATATCGCGACATTAAAAAACTTTATTTTACCTATACAGTAAAACTCAAATTGTCTTCAAACAAAAACGAGTATCAATATCGTCGACAGAAAGAAAGCTTCGTTCCATTGTTAAAAGTTTTCTTCAACAAACTTGCGACATAACAGGAGAAGGTGGACTAAAGTAAGCTCACTTCATAGTTGGATTTACATTTAAGTATTAGTTCATTCGTTCGTTCGTTTCAGCCAAATGACGTCTACTGCTGGACAAAGGCCTCCCCCAAGGCTTTCCATAATGAACGGCCAGGTATTAGTATATCGTCAGTATTTTTAAATGTATGTATTCATGACATGTGGGTGACCTAATTTTTACTCCACATATTTGCTTGGAAAAAGGAGACTTTAATCAAAAGTTTGATTAGATGTCTAACAGATTCGTCCTCTTCTCGTGGAAAACGTACCTACCTATTACATCGTCTTCAAACATGAAAGTGTGCTTCCTTTCTTTTTGTCTCCCAAGAATTGCTGTATAAAAGCAAACATAAAAGGCAATAATATTTGCTATCACCAAATGTGGTTATGACGTTTGTTAAGCTACACAAAACATAAAACCACACGTAGATTTTTTAGTGCTGTATCGCATGGGGATGCTCTACCATACTCGTAAACGCCCCTATATTGCCTTTTCACGGTGCCAACGTGGGAACTGAGCCACTTTTCCCATTTAAAAGCCATCAAAAAGTGGGCTTACTTTATCTTTTTATTATATGCACATTTCCTCGCATTTTTATTCAATTCAAATGTTGTGTTACAAACAATTTGAACTCGAGTCCTCGCTCTTTTCAGTATCGTAATAAAACAGGTACCTACAACAAAGTATTTCATTTCGAATGAAAAGTTTCTTGAGTGGTTACCAAATATCAGAATATTGTAACCTAATATTGTTTGAATTCAAATTCAAAATTATTTATTGTGAAACATAGAAGTTTACAGATATTAAACATAGTATTAAATAGAAAAGAAATAAACACGAATGTAGATTATGTTTTCAAAAGTTCTTATAGTGTATGCAGTAGTTCTAAAATACGTACAGCTTGAACTGCTGACTCGATTGTAAAATTTAAGTAAATTTCCCCAGTAAGCGTCACAAGTTCCTCTAGGGTCGGCCAAGCAAACAAAACTTACTACTCCGTCGAACGGACGCAGCCGGTTGGGACAGTGTGTGAACAAAATTGTTCAGTCAGAAATATTCTGCAAATATTCTAGTGGAATGCCAGTTTTCAGACACGCAAAATTCTAGAAAATCAGCTTTAATTCATTGCAAGTTAGACTATAGAGTTTGTTTAATTGTTGAACCAATCGTAGGTAGGTATGCAATAAAGCATTGATATTTTTAAGAGTCCGTAAATCTTAGAACTAGTTGCAATATCCTTAATATAACCGTGAACCTGACACGAGGGAGGTAAGTATTGCTCAAAGCCCATCCATTTTGAGGCGCACCTAATGAGGCACACATAACGAAGCGCACCTAAACTATTCCTCGAAGTGGACCTATGTCTATTAATATAATAGGTGCACTTCATTAGGTGCGGCCTCAAAATGATTTTAAATACCTCGTAATGTCGTAATAGGCTTTTAAAATCAACATACGAGTAAGATAGCACATTTTATTCTTTTTTTATTAAAAGCCATTGTCAAAGCTCGCGTAATAGAAAGGCGATAACCCGCCGTCAATGGGGCACGTTCCATAGTTCGAGCGAAACTTCGGGATTTATTCCCGTATTTGTCTACGTGTAACAACTTCGGGTGAATTTTCTTATGTATTGTGACGTGTGAGCACCTGTTATAGAGATTGTACGAAGACATTTATAAAACTACTAGCTTTCCGCCCGCGGCTTCGCCCGCGTGGAATTTTATCTGTCATAGAAAAACTTTATCGCGCGTCCCTGTTTCAAAAACCGGGATTCCGGGGAACCGGGATAGTTAATCCAATCCAGATTTGGATTAACTATAAATGAATGTCATTAGACAACCTTGCTTTCAGATAATATGCTTCAAGATCAGATACAATAAGCTGCTCTAAAACTTTAATAAAGCTATCGTTACAAAGTATACTTAATAATATGTTACAGTTTGCCTGTAAGAACATAATATAATTAAGGCTGGTTTTACTACCCTGATATGGTTTTATTATAAGCGACTTAATAAACCCCGTGGTAACTTAATAATGAAGTATGTTTTTATTACGTATCCCAACTATGTAATTAACACAGTTACATTCTCATCATGGTATATCGCGCAATTAATCTTACGCCAGTTATCACAAACATTACTATGAGGTCTCACAGTGCGCGTGGACGCACAGGGTGACACACGAACCAATCACAGAGCCCTGTTCAACGCTGTGAGTTCGATTGGCTGCTTCACTTAAGCGAGCATTGTTTGTGAATACGGGCGTTTGCCTTTACGTAGGTAATTAGTATGAGCTAGTCTAGTCAATTCGCATATACGAGTAATTACAACAAAGATGTATATTTTGTGTATTTTTAATCAAAGGCATTTTTAATTAAGTAAAATAGGTATCTTATTCAACTGTAACATAATATTTATGCAATGAAAAGCAACTTTGATGTTTAATTAAAACTGTTTATAACATTATCTAGCTGTCACACACCTTAAAACACGATATATTTTGCAAAAAATACACTTTCAAATATAAAGCCTGTTGTTTCATTTTGAATCTATACAAAGTCGCTCTGAATTTCTAAGGCTGAGTTGCACCACCTAACTTTGATTGTAACTATAGCAATTACCGGTGTTTTTGGTTTGGAGTTTGACAGATATTTTATTTTGACGTCTGTCAAAGTTAAAGTAAGATGGTGCAACCCAGCCTAACAATGTAAGCAACATGGATCAAAGTTTTACAATACCTGAATATAGTTAATTTTCGATCTAAAAGTATATCATGTCGTGAATTTCAGGTGAAACAAGTTTATGAACAAGCTTATTAATATACCTACTGTTCAACTATAGGTTATTTTCGTCAAGAAAGAACTCGTTACATTTTCTCGGATGAATTTGAAATGAGGATGAAATAAAATTATTTTTAAATTCTAACCACAAAGGGGAACTCGACTTGGCTTAAATATGTATACATCCCACCTGAAGGAAAGGTAGAAGTGAAGTTGTCTTCCCTCTAACTGCCGAAAAACAACAATGCTTATCGTCACGCGGCAGACTTATAAAAGATGGTGTAACGGTACCTAGTAAGGCCTGAAAAGTCTGAAGTAAAAAAAATGAACCTCACTTCAAAGTGTTTTTTTTAATGCAGTAAAAGGCAGATTTTTTGCAATCGTACCTGATGTTAAGTGAGATGTAGTCAAGGATGGTATATCTGCCCTGTAGTAAGTGCCTGTTCACTCTCGCCTAGAAATGCCCGGATTATAGTGTTCTGGAAAGACAGCAAGCAGCAGGCTATGAATTCCAGTTACTAAAAATATTTTAAACAACACCATTTTAAACAACTGAGAGAAAGGCACGTTTAATTAAGGTGGAATATAAAATATTTCGTCGCTAATAATGTCATGAACCAAGTTATTCCCGTCCAAGAGTTCTGCGCGACTATTAAGGGAGCTCTTGGCATTTATATGAAATAAGTTTGGCATACATGGTTATTAGGAATCGATGATTACTGGGAACATAATTTTGGCAGCTTCAAATGCTTTAATGAGGACTTAGTGGTACATACTCCTTCCATGTTTAACATATCGCACACCTAGATCTAAACTGAGACAACTCAAAAAAGGGCATTTTTCAGGAGGCGAAAAAACGTACTACTACATTTTTTGTTAGGGAAGTTATGAAACTCAGTTTTATTTTGGATTATTGATAGGCTGTGAAATGACCCTGTGTATAAACTGGGTCAAAAAATCTATCCTTTTTACCTTTAATCGCAGTTTTTTTAGTTGTTACATTTTAGGGGAATGACTTTGTATAAATAATAAAGTACATTTAGACTTGAATCGGTTTTGTTTGGACATTTTGAGATTTGAGTCCTCCTTTTCATTTTCGTCTACAACCAAATTAGTTGCCCACATTTTTTGCAAGATTTTAGTGTCATAAAACTTTTCAAATGTCATCTCTTCCACGTTCTTTGGTCCTCTGTATTTCAAAATTTCAAGATGTGGCTGAGTCATCTTCCTGCACTATTAAAGTGTTTAAATTGAATGTTTCAATATCCTTAATCATCAATTTAGGAATTGTTTGAGAAAACAGTTCTTTTTTAACACGATTTGGATCAGCATAAGAGATATAAATGAAGATTTCATGACATGGTGAACATGATAGGTGTTTGAGTTTCTTCAGCCACTTTTTCTTAGCATCAGCTGATTGATATGTTTATTTATAATTTATTTACTTATTATAGACCTTTTTTCTACATTATTTTTTTATTTCTACATTATAAAGAAGGTTTTATCTCTTGTGCAGACAACAGCATATCAGACTATACACTTGTATTACAACTACATTAGTTACTACAGTGTTTAACTTGAAGTGCCGTCGTCTGTACATTGCCATTTTAACTATCTTTACACTGTTCTCTCAAAATATTTAAAAGAAAACGACCTAGCATATTTTTTTCGGAAAATAATAAAAATATCCACTGTAATTTTTACTTATCCAACAATAGTAAGTTAACTCAAAACACTCTTCTCAAACACAACAGTTGAACAGTTTGAATAAAACTAACTTTATTTAGAAACAGGGATTATCATACTGTACCTGATTTTAGGTGAAACATGCAAAACTACGCGTTCTGTATAGAAAAACATTGAATTGAAATTTGTTCCAACAAAACTACGCCAACTAGAAAATCACAAGTTGATTCATCAAAACAAACTCAACTCAAAATAGTAACAAAATATAAGTTACTTTGTCAAACAAAACTGGAACAAGTCAAAATGATCTGGTTGACTATTGCAGAACAATTCATCAATACTCTTACTACTCAAATTAACTCATTATATATTTTCTGCTTAACTGTAACAAATCTAAATATCCGCGTTTTCGTTTATTTTAATACGTGCACTCTCTGATACTAGCGAAGGTCAACTGACAAAACGCTTGTTTAAGTGGAAGGGGTTGACAAGCGTTGATTCAACAAAAGTAAGTTATCGCCATCTAGCGGCAAATGGATCAAGGCTTTATTAAACCTGTTATGTTGGAAAGATGCGTATGATAACCGAGTATTTGAATACAAGCATAAGTCAAAATTGGCAATTTTTGAGTTGTCTCAGTTTAGATCTAGGTGTGCGATATTTAATACATTTTTTTGTCAATAGCTTTGCTTGCGTTGAGACTTAGATTTAAGAGGTTTATTTTGTACCAAAGTCAAGTGGTAATTGATAAAACTCGTACAATAGAACATAGGTGTTTAAAAAATCCATTCTCAGAAGATGCCTACGTCACAAAAACTAGCGTGCGTACCAAAACGTTTTGAATTTTCAGCCAGTCTTTAACTGCTTTGTCTTTTGCTGTTTGGTTTGGCATAAGCAGTAGTCTTATATCAGGGACTTAAGAATGGCGCGCTTCCAGAACGCTACAATCTGGATGAATTTCCAATTAAAGTTTGTAAGTAGGTAGGTATGTAGGTACTACTCGTAGATATTATTAATTCACACTTCGGTACACATTTCCAAATAAGATACTTGCGACAAACAAAACCGCGTCGCTAATATTAGCCACCTTATTACGACAATGGTCGTAGCAACAGATTATAGAGGCTTGATGTTACTAACTCTACACACATATTGTTCGTTTCTAATTATACTAATCCCTAGTAACTAAACCATTAAAGTGAATATGCGGTTTAATAAGACTGTTAGAACTCGAATTTCAGCTAAATAACTGTTTCCTATACAAATCCTTTACGTCTACGCCACTTCAAAAGATATATAGGTATTACAAGCTCAACAAACTTCATTAGGATAATGACAGCCTTGAGATTCAGATATCCTGATAGTCTCAAGCTTTGGTGTGAAAGTAATTCATTAAATGGTTAATTCCTTTACACTATTCTGACTAACAATTTATATCTACGAGTACTTATATTATGTTTTAGAGGTCGACCAATTCGAAGGAAGTCGAACCCTAACTTCGAACTCCTCTTCTGATTAATTTTGTTGAGAGTCCAATGACAGTTTAACTTTCCCCTGGGATAAACTTGACCTTCACTGGATTGGATTTTTATTGGCGGTCAAGCTGCAGATCCTGGTTACACAGGAGTTGCAGCGGTGGGAACGAGAGGTGGAAATGGTCCCGTTTAAATTATTTTACGAAGTCGCGGGCACAGCAATATCAAGAAACCACTCGGCATTGGCAAAAATAAACCTCTCCTCTTAGGTTTGATTACCATTTACTTAAAAAAGCCTATATTTAAATAACCTTCAGAATAGTTTATTGACCAGGTAAAGACGAGTTAACGAAGTAATTCTGAGAAAATTTCATAACGAAAATGTATTGTCTAAAAATGGTTCCATTAAAATTCACAATTCCTAAAATAAAGTAATTCTAAAAGTGTTCGCTTTGATTGTATTTTGTATTAAAAGGATTTTTAACTGAATCAACAATTTCCTTGTTAGTAACGTCAACAATAGAGTTTCAATATTATTTTTCTTGAATTTAAAATCAATTAAGGAATTCCCAAGAAATGTACTTACCTAATTCATTTATTTTCTCTTAATAATATGCTTTCAAACCTTTACTAAAATTACGTAAAGTGTATACCTATAACATTAAATTAATAAAAGTAAATAAAGGAAAGCGGTTTACTTTACACAGCTTGTACAAATTACGTTAAATGAGTAGGCCCACTCCTTTTTTTGGGACAGGAGGCAAACGAGCAGACGAATCACCTGATGATAAGTGATTACCATCGCGTCGCCAATAGACTCGTGCTAGATATCCTAAACATAAATAAATATAAATAAATAATGACGTCTCCAATACCATAAAATGACACCGTTATACGAATTTGTCAAACAGCTAATTTTCGTTCGTCTTTCAGTCGTTTTGCAGCTGAAATACCTAAAGACATGTCTGGAGGTGGAGACCTGGTGGTCTGTAACACAAGTATTTTTTACTTACCATAGATCACCAGTCTCCACAAACAAGTTACATACAGTGTGAGTCACATTAAAGTGTACATATGAAAATAGATGAAACTAGACCTATTTTTATCGACAAATAAGAGGTCAAAAATTTTTTGAGATTTTTTTTAAATTTTTTATAGAATTTTTTTTCTTAAAATTACTTATTGTAAAGAAAACGTAATAACTTTTAAACTAAGCGGTATATCCTGATAAAATAAAAACAGTAATTATGCTAAATAACAGGCGATACTAAAAAAATACATAAAATACACAAAAAAGGCCAACAAATAATTAAAAAAAATACTTTTTGAAAAAAAAACTGCTTTTAAATTCGTGTTTTTTTGGTTATTTGATAAATTTCTCCAAAAAATGCCCCTATAACCGGTAGTTTTTATTACTTTATATTATTCTCTATTGTATTACCTTCGTAAAACCAAAAATTGCATGTCTCTATCCCTATCACAACGTTTGCAATGATCGTTTGAACTAAGCCTCTCCGGGCGCGCCATTCAACGCTTCGTTAACAACGAAACTGAAAATGACTCTAGATTTGTAATTTTGATAAAGACAAGTTAGATTTCAAATAAAAACAAAAGATTTCGAAGTAAAATAAGCATTTTAGTTAAAATTAAAATTGTTTCTACCTGTAGCGGAGAATAATGTAGGGCATTTTTTGGAGAAATTTATCAAATAACCAAAAAAACACGAATTTAAAAGCAATTTTTTTTCAAAAAGTATCATTTTTTATTATTTGTTGGCATTTTTTGTGTATTTTATGTATTTTTTTAGTATCGCCTATTGTTCTTATTTTATCAGGATATACCGCTTAGTTTAAAAGTTATTACGTTTTCTTTACAATAAGTAATTGGAAGAAAAAAAAATCTATAAAAAAATTAAAAAATATCTCAAAAATTTTTTGACCTCTTATTTGTCGATAAAAATAGGTCTAGTTTCATCTATTTTCATATGTACACTTTAACGTGACTCACACTGTATTTAGTTATACCTAATCGTAAGCATGTTACTTTGTATCAACTTGTTTCTGGTGAGAAATAAATTCCATTTTATTATTATATTATTTATTATTATTATTGATGTTTGTATCCACGAGGTGGTTAAAATACGCACCTCGCACCATACATTTCAACCGCACTTGTACTTACATCATCTAATAATCGCTGAAAATAGCACTGTAAGGGTGGGTTGCACCATGTTACTTTAACTTTGACAAACGTCAAAAAGCTGTCAAAATCCATACAAAAAACACCGGTTATCGTCATAGTTACGGTCAAAGTTCGGTGGTGCAGCAACTCAGCCTAAGTAAACTTTCTGTATTCAGATTACATTGTAGTTTGAAGAAGCTGAGAAGATGGCTGGTAAAATATTAAATATCTCAAAACAAACAAGCGCGGGAAGAATAAATCGGCTTATGGTATTAGACTCGGCCTAATTGCAATTAAGAAACTCAATTATAAAATAAAATATAGAGGACAATTAATAACTTTGACAGGAGAAAAAAAAATGTCTGAAGATCTTAAGAAAATTGACAAGTTATAAAGTAGTTTTTAAGTTATTTACTACTTCTACTCTATAATTAATTACCTGTTTCCAATAAATTCGCTTATTTACAATGTCAATAGTAAGAAGCCACGTTTCCGAACCGTATGTCATCATTGATAACACACACTGATTGTAGACTTTCGTCTTTAAGCACTGAGGTATCTAGATCGTTTTATCCACGAAGACGCGCCCCACCATTCTTCTGCTAATGTTTGAGTGTTATCGGTACACGTTAAATTATCCATGAGTGCACATGCACACTACAATAATGACGCTCGGATTGCTCGGATCAAACTCCCGCACTTCCCTCGACCAAAAATTGGTAAGGCGCGTCTTCGTGGATGAAACGATATTCTATATTTTCAATATTTTGTACGAAAAGATGATGTCGCACCCTTAATAATGAATGGGCACAACTCCAAAATTCAGTTTTTTGGGAAAAGCCAAAAAACCAATCGGCGGATCGCGGTTTTTTACATAATTGGCTCTAAAATCTTTATTTTATCAGCTGCAACTTTCAAATTAAGCATACTTCATCACTGGTATCTGTTATATAATTTGACATGAGACATTTTTGAAAATATTGATTATGAGTATGTAAAAAAATTGTTTAAAAAATATTTCAAAGTTAGGCCTTTATTTTACTATTTCTGTTGTTGTGATTTTGGGTATTACTTGTACTTGTGCCCATCTAATCCTTAGGCTGAATTGTTTTATATGGCATATTCCCTAATATTGCTCTCTAATATTTAAAAATAAGTGTATTATTCGATTTTTATATTGATTTACGCCCAATAACATTGGGGACAGTTATTGTGCGGTATAGTAGCTTATAGCCAATTCAGTATAAGAGTAGGGTGCTGAATACTAGAAAATTATTAGATATGTCGAATTAGATTAAAATAAAGACTATTAGCTATTTCTCTGAGAAAACCGACATGAAAATACTAATTTTATGCATTCAAAATATTTTTACTTAGATAAATAGGGACTCTTACCCTATAAAAAACATGCTTTTTATCAAATAAAGAAAAAACTTATAAAAACTTTTTCTGTAAGGTTTTCTGTTATGGATTTGTTCAGGATAATCACTTATTAAAGTCCAACAGCCAGTACCTTGGTATCTTTTTTCCACTATCCTGCTGTCCTGGTGGAAGGAACCGTTCTCCTTGTCCCTTACTATAATCACCCACATTATGTGGGAATCAGTTCAAATGGCTATTGTAAAAAATACAATTTAATACTCAAATTGGCGTGTGTAATTTTTGAAGGATTTTAGCAACCAATTTTGAACACAAGAATATCTATTCTGGTGTTCTAACATTCCCCAAAAAATATTTTACTACTAAAGCACCTTAGCCATGCTTCAGATTCAATTTGTGTTATATGGTTTACAAATACAGTCTTTTATAAGAGCACGGATTTGCAGTCCATCGAAGATAGCTGCTTTTAATTTTTCCGTACTCATCATCATTTTGCTTTTGATCATTTTAGTGATTAGAAAGCTCAATACATATCTTTGGCCCTCCAAATAGAAGCCCTTTACGTCCTGCTTGACTTCAGTATTGCAAAGAGTCTAGGTACACAAGGTTTACGACGATATTGGACACCCAATATTTATTATTTTGTACAATTTTTATCCCAGAGTATGCTTGGTTTGTTATCACAAACTCCGTGATCTTTTTTCTTTGCTTTTGTGTACAATATTTGCCACATATTAATAAAAACTGGTGTATTAATAAAAACTGGTGTTAACACAAGATTACATTACGAACTCACATTTTTAAGACAAAAAGCACTTTAGAACTTAAAGAAGAACGGTCATTTGTGACCCAGGCCCGACAGAAACGAGACATACCTCAGTTTTTTTGTCATGTCTTAATTAGTTAAATTATATATTTTTTATATTCGAAATCTATGTATAACACCAAATTGTTACCCTTTGTTTTTGTTCAGGCGTCATACAAAAACTAATACAAAATGCCTATTTATCACCAAAATTGGTAAATGTTTGTACCTACCTAAATAGCTGCTATGGAATGTATCTAGGTGTCCTGGAGATACAGCTACAGCTGGAGTCACCTAGATACATTCCATAGCAGCTGTAATAGACATTTAGGTACATAAACAAAAACAAAGGGTAATATTTTGGTGTTATACATAGATTTTGAATATAAAAAATATATAATTTAACTAATTAAGACATGACAAAAAAACTGAGGTATGTCTCGTTTCTGTCGGGTCTGGGTTTTTTATGTATGGGGCGTGACCGTTCTTATTTAGACAAACTGAAAATTTCAAGGTCTAATAGCTGATCAGTAAAATTGTAGTAACTTAATACGTGAAAAGATAATTTTAAAATAAATTCGATGTATCCTCAGTCCTCAGAATCTGAGTGATTAATTAGCATCAATTTATGTGACCGTAATAAATTAAAGAATATAAATATAAATTATAACACTAACATTTAAAGTAATTCACCTTTTGGCTGACTAGTGCGTTTATTCATGAAATAAACAAAGAAAAAAGCCAACCCGAGCCCCGAGCGAACGTTAATAGCCTTAACACGTAGGTATGTCTCTTATTTTATAAATCATTAGTTTATTTGTCGGGAAGTATTTCATAACCACCGCTTTATTTCTTAGCATCGCGATAAAACATTCTATAGGCTCCTAATCAACCAATAGGTATGAAAATTAATACCAAGAAGCAAATTACTTTTATAGGAGAGTTATAAATTTAACTACAAACACCCATCCATGGTCCGCCTAACTAAAGTTAAAGTTATATTTTATAATTTTCTATGATTAACGGGACTTTATCAATGTAATAAAAATGAAAATGTAACATATTATTAGAAATATATGGAATTAATTAGACTTAGCTCACTAACACTTACTTAAAAGTTTGTCACACAAAGGCACAACTACAAATTGGACCACAGTCGCGGGGGCCGGATTCGACAAATATCGGCATGTCTCTGATTCAGCCCTTCTAGCGGGAAGATAGTTGAAAGTATGGAAGGGGCACAAAATGTAGAACTCTTTAATCTGATCATTGTTTTCGATTTCTGTGAAAGCCATCTTGTAGAACTGACGAAAATATGCCTCTCTAGTACAAAAAGTAAAAAACCAAAAATTTTGAGTTGTGCCCCTATATTATTAAGGGTGCGATGTGTGGTATCCCGAGTGCAGGAAGGCGCTGGGTGCTGGCCGCTATCAACCGGTCATTATGGGTATCATTAGGGGAGGCCTATGTTCAGCAGTGGACGTCCTATGACTGAAATGGTTATTAATCAATTCAGAATTAATGAAATTGAGAATATTAGTTTTATTATAAAAAAAGGTTTTCTATTCTTGTCAGTTCAATCTAAATCAAAGTCAAAATTTCTTTATTTGTATAGACTATTTAAATAGTACTTACAAATCGTCAAGTATTTTGCTCTTGGAAGCCTCTATAACTCTATATGTCTCATAATCTTTACTTACTCTACCAGCGCTTCGAGACCAACATTTGGCAAGTGCTGAGAACAAGCCTCAACATACTCAGTCACCACTGACTGTCGATTGATATAAACAAATAGAAGGTCTAATGTGTTTATCAAGATGTGTTGATTGTTGATATTGTGTCATCGACCTAATATCTTTTAGCTAAGCAAGCTTTAAGTCCTGAAACTTTGTTGATAAAATAGAATTTCGAAGGTAAAACCTAACGGTGCCATAAAACTCGCCGGTGCAGCGCCAGTTAATATTGTTTTCGTGGCGGCGACACAATATTAAGTTTGCGGCGATCCAATTATGTCTGCCTGACGTAAGCTCATTTTCTTATATTAAACGTTATTACATCGGTTATTAATAAACGTTTCACGGGTGTCAGAGGAATGTAAGTTGATACACGTGTATAAAATATGTGTAACTGAAAATAATCTTGACCTTCGGGCCCTGGATTCAATTACAATCATGGACAGATGAGGTAAACAGGAAAATTTATTCGTTTTATAACGTAGGCTGGGGTGCACCATCTTACTTTAACATTAACAAACGTTAAAAGTCTGTCAAACTCCACACAAAACACCGGTTATGATTACAGTTACGGTTAAAGTAAGGTGGTGCAACTAAGCCTAAGTCAGACAACTACGAGGGTTGAGACTGATCATTCAATAGTAAAAACAAATTCAATTCATTAAACCAAGAGAAAAGGCTTCTTCAAAGTCGTAAGTCTTCTATGACATCTTTACATAGAACAATAGATATTCGTCTTTCTATAGAAAACAAGTGAGCGTCTACCGTCTTATTTCGCTCCGTTGACTATTTTGCAAAATTCACACTTCAACTTTCTTAATAAGCCGAACTTCTAAGAGTTATAGCTCCATCGATCTCTTTCACAAAACTTTCACACATTTTTCTGATCAATTGACACTTTTAAAGTCAAGTAGCACTCGTAGGTAGCGCAAAAATCCCCAGTTTCCAGCAAAAATCGTAAAAATTACAGAGTCTAATCAGTGATTTTTTAATTCATCCGAGAAGGGCGAACTTTTTAAACCGAATCATTAGGAATTCAAATGAAGGTCTTTACCTTAACTTCATAAATGCATTTTCATGAAGTTGGCCTTTTTTGTGTCAAAAAGAGACCATAAATTATCTTAGGTAAGTACTAGAGTTGAGTTCAAATAACTTTGTCAAATACACACAAACATGTGACACGTGTGTTCTAATAATTTTCCCATTAAAGGAGGAGTTTGAGTTTGGAGTTAATTACATAGGTACTTGTGCACCAGATGATAGCAATTAGTTAAATTCAAATAATTAATTACAAGGAAAATTCGTCGAAAATTTTAACTTTATTTTCAAGTTCATGAACTTATCATGAATTTGTAAATGGTAATTAGGTAGTTCTTGGTTGTTTGTAATTACGAGTAATTTAAAAGAGAAGTCGCGGAAACTTGGGAACACTGATAAGAACTTAATTCTATTTGGAATTTTTAAATACCTACCTATAATAAATAACTTACATAAATGGTAATCAAAACTTGTACTTGATTTCTGACGATAAAACTGGACTACTTACTTATATTATCAACTAGCTCACCCGGCGAACTTTGTTCCGCCTTAATGGCAATAAATAAGCAGACTTTTTTTTTTATTTCGAACGGGATAAAAAGTATCCTATGTCCTTCTCCTGGCTCTAAACTACCTCCCTGACAATTTTCAGCTAAATCGGTTCAGCCGTTCTTGAGTTATAAGCGAAGTAACTAACACGACTTTCTTTTATACAGGGTGTTTCTTGTAAGGTGTCAAGCCGAAGGCAGGTGATAGGTGAGGACTAGACCTATCGATTTCACCCCCATGTATGTTTTACGATTTTTCGTAGTTTAGAAGTTATCGTTAATTTTGTGATTTTTTCAAATTTCATGACCTAGTGG
The DNA here is from genome assembly GCF_004193835.3 of Ostrinia furnacalis. Classification (NCBI taxonomy): domain Eukaryota; kingdom Metazoa; phylum Arthropoda; class Insecta; order Lepidoptera; family Crambidae; genus Ostrinia; species Ostrinia furnacalis. The sequence continues at coordinate 78,149 of NW_021131525.1, read as the reverse complement.
CTTAATTTTTTTTTATCTTTTTTTTGGGTTGACTTTACTCAGATTTCTTTTTTTTGACAGATTCCCTATTAGTTGCAGATATTTGAAAAAAATAATCACCTTCCTATCTTTGATGCAAGATACAAAATTTTTGCTAGCAACATAAAAAATATGATTTTATTGGCTATCGCATGATATAAAATTTTTGCTTATTAATGTTAAGCTACCCACGCTTTCACTTGTTTTTGAAGGAAGAGGTGAAAACTAAAAATTAAAAACTTAAATCCTCGTAATTTTGCGAGAAATGGGTCAAGCCCCAAATTTGAAGTATTTTCATCGATAAAATTGTCCATAGATTACGCCCTTAAAGTTTGATCACTACAAACCCGGACACACTGTATATAGATTAGATATTGATATTATCTTCGTCTCAATTTTGTTGCTAGACAAAGCAACTATAGTCTCTACAACCGAATAAACGAGAATAGAAAGTAAATGTTTCTTGTATTTTACATAATTATCACTACGTTACAGTCTCTCAATTTATTATTCTTATGTGCCTTGTTGATATTACTCTACATACTTGAAGACAATACACCAAAAATAATTATTCGAAGAAATATTTCGTATCATTCTCAGCACAATCATTTTCTAAAATAACTGAGAACTTATTCGCCAATACGTCTCAATCAATCAACAAGTAACTACAAAACGGTAAAACTTTTGCAATACATTTTAGAGAAGCGATTTTATATTTTACGGCAACTCCAACGTAACAGTTGCCAATTTATCTTTAAAGTCTACCGCAGCATGCCCAGGGGATCCGAATTATTTCTGCTGCTCAGAACTTAACACTTTCCACTTTCCACGTTATTAATTTCTGACAGTGAACGTAGTCAGTTCAACTTTAATTAATATTCTGGGGATCGGAAAGTGAGAAGATCTGAACGATAAAAGCATAAGGCTCCTCAATTACAAAAAGGAATCCGAATACTTAGTCCTGGATTCGATTCTGAAAAAAGCAAAATGGAATATTTAAGTTCTTAGTTCTAATACCTGGTGGGTTACATAAGTCACATTATGAGTCACCACACTCTGAAATGGTGACAGTCAGTATGATTTTAATCCTGCAAACTACAAAGTATCATCTCTAAATCGAACCTGAAGAGAAAGACTAAAAGGCTTATCCCATAAGATTTTTTACTAGTAGCACAGAATACATCTAGTATTAGAGCTAATAATAACTAAATAGCATTCTCGTAGTTCGAACAAAATTTGCCAAAAGTTTATCTTATGGCTTGTTTCTAAAATAAATTTAATAAACGTACAGGATCCCGCAACACAATAAATAAACTAGATCGAATTTGAAACTCTGCAGCACTGGTTGGCACCAATCCAATCGTACTGGATTTTGAAGGCTTTGTCGGATTCTGTTATATCCCGAACTAGAAGCAATGTTTATTGCGCTGCCTTAGGTTTATGACAAATTCCTTCACTTTTAAGATTTCACACTACACAGAGAACTAAAAACGGAACCCTAATTACCAATCACGTCTTTTCGTCACGATAAGTAAAAATATAATAGGGGATTCCACGGCGCACGAACAGACATTGAAACTAAGAATTTTTATTGCAAAACAACACCTAATAAAACACCACATTACTTTTTATGTAATTTTACTTAGGATAAAGTCTTAACTCATAGTAACGTAATAGTGCTGAGTTTCTTGCACTGCTTCTTCTCAACACTGGCCCATTTATTGTCCCGTAGCAGTGGTAGGATTAATACGCTACTGGGACGTGTTACTTTTTAAAAGCCTACCTACTTCCAAAAATAAAATAAAATATGACTGTGTTATTAACTGAAACTTGATTTGGTATGTTTTCATCACACCGAAATAACATTATGACTAGAAATGACAAACACTAGTTTATCTCATCACACACTAATCTACTTAGAGCTTTTTTTGATTATTTTTCTTATTAGAAAGGTTAAGTTTTAATTAAAGTAAATGCACCTGCACCCTCGCGAGTATTAAGTCAAGCCCGTAGTTTGTACAGAAGCAAATAAAACACAGCACTATTTGTCGAATCTCTCAAAATATAAGAGTTTTCGAAGCTTTGTTCCAACGACAGGTATTAACTTAGTTTACGACTGTCTCTGCTTTCTTAGTTTACTCGTTCATTAAAGTGGATTTTCTTCGTGTTCTTCTAATAGTACATCAAAAAGGACAATGCCCTTAAAGCTGGCAACCTTGTAGATTATAACGTTGCCCTAAGGTTATCTCGCATGGGTTGTTATTAGAACTATAAATAAAGATCATTATGAAATTCCCTGCTCATAGCGGACCTTCTTTGGAATGTATTCTGAATAGACGCTCCAGTGCCTATGAATCTTCTCGTCCATATTATTGAAAATATATTGCTAAACAATGCTTAAACACTGGCCATAAGTTTCTAAGAGGCCGTTAAAAACCTTTCATTGGAACGTACCTAGGTAATTTTTATATTTTCATTAATCATGATTTTATGTAATCGTGCAACACACAACCAGCGACAAGAAACTTATACAACCTATGCAATAAAATGGCAGCCCTACGACATAATTATGTATATAAATTTGAATCCTTTTTAACTAGTTTGTTGAACTATAATATTTTCTTTTGATAGCCCAACTATCCCTTGGTCTTTTTCTAAATTAGGTCGCACACAGAGATAGTCCCCACAAAGCCTTATCTGGCACGCTAATTTGTAACTAACAAGGACAATAAGGACAATTAAATACAAAATCATTTACTTGTAACACAGGTTGAATAATTAACTTATTTATAGCATTAGTGTAGGTAAACTGTTAATAGGTTTACGACTGTTATTTTCTATACCTAATTTGGTTTAATTAACATTTTGATTTAGCCTGCGGCTTAGGCTGATTGTGTTTTGTGAAATTATCCTTAAGTCTATTTAGAATGTAGACCGTACTAACCAGCATCCTACTAATATTAAGAATTTGAAAGTTTGTGAGTCACTCGAAGTTACCGCTATAATGTAATACAGATTTGTGACAAACTGAATTTCACGCAGGCGAAGGCGAAGCCGCGAGTAAATCTCACATAAAAATAGAAAAAAAAGACTAATTGTGTTTCAAAATAAACAAAAGAACAAAACTTAAACGTAATTATGAATTACGACATCACTAAAATGGTATCTATCTACACACTGAGGCCGTGACGCAGAGAGCACGTTACAGCCCTTGGCATTCTGGTATTCAACCATATAATATTATTCTAGAATGAGATAATAAATAAGTCTAGAGGAATACCGAAGGGAAGGCGTTCCTAATTCCGTAAGTCTTCCGAGATTATTCCCCGTTTTAGTATGGAGACAATAACGCACGCCCAAATGAGAAAATGATTTATTGGATTACTGTACGAGGGCATTACGGTAATTAATTGTAAAGAGCATTACATGTTTAATTCATCATTCTTACAGACATTGGCTTTTATAAATTGATTGTAAGGACTTATGTCCCACATATTTAATTTATTTGACTTTGAAAGTTTGAATGGATGAAAAGAATCTCAAAATAAATAATGGTGTTGAGTCTAACACAGTGTAGACCTAACTAAGGGTGGGTTGCACCATCTTACTTTAACTTTGACAAACGTCAAAAACCTGTAAAACTCCATACAAAAAGCACCGGTTATCGTCATAGTTACCGTTAAAGTTAGGTTGTGCAACTCAGCCTAAGACCCGAATTATAACTGCATGTACTCGTAGGTATAGGGCTCTATAAATTTAATTGAGAGATTTGTAATTTGCAGTAGAATATCAAACAAAAACCCGAGTCTAAATACGCTATATCCACACGTGAGTTCGAGTCAATATTAATTGTTGAAATGATATCGCTCAGTCGTTCTTCGTTACACAGCTGTAATAGAAAGATAATAAAATCTGAACGTTTTCTGCAAAGTTATCTTGAAATTAAAGGTTGGATAGTAAAATACAAGAGAATATTACAAAATAGAGAAAAATGATTGAATTCTTGTCTCAATTTATGTTCACATTAGTCATCAGTTTGTTTAGAAATAAATGCAATAGGTATGCATTATTAAAATCTATTGCCAGAACCGTGTGTATTTTTTTTACAAACCCTTGTAGTAAATGGTTGAAAGCTGTTAAAGTTACTAGTAGATTTTTTCAATTAATTATTGCAACCTCCACCAAAATAAAAACCAATAATTTTGTTTTAGCGGTTTAGGTGTGAAAACATAATAGCTGATAGAGTTACTTTAGCATAAATTTTGTATGGATTAAAATATTCGCATATTCAAACACGAGTACAACAAACATTATCAGCCTTTACATGCACCAACTTGGATATACGAGTACAGCAAACATATCAGCCTTTACATGCACTAGTTTGGATATCCCACAAACAAAAAATACCAAAGCAAGCATTGTTCGCAAGGGATTCTTGTCAGCTGAATCTGCGACTGATTGCACAAAGCCCGAGTACGGGGAACTGCGCTAATCAGTAACTCCTGCTGACAATCCCACACGTCAGCATTGTGGGAAAGTATAATTTGGTAGTTGATACTACGGCGTGGAAAAATGCTTTACTGTAAATAGCAATGGTCTTTGTTCATCATCATCATTTCAGCCATAGGACGTCCACTGCTGAACATAGGCCTCCCCTAATGCCAATCTAATGCTAATGCCTCTACCAATTGATCAACGTGGAAAGCATTAGGGGAGGCATTCAGCAGTGGACGTCCTATGGTCTTTGTTATAAGAAAGAAATAAAGAAAATTTTATATTGGAAACAAACTTAGGCAACAAAAGACATAGCACAAAAAAAATGAAACGAAGTTGCCAAAAAAGGTCACACACTCGGTAACATCTTGACAGTGTAACTGCCAAAACACTGATTTTCAGTGGGTGCCTTTTATGTAGGGTTATAGACCCAATACACTGAACTATCCTACCCGTGACATTGTTGCATAATACCTACGATCAAAAACAATTTTGTTGAGTTTTATGGGAGACGCGGTTTGACATTGACAGCTCTAAAACAGTATTATTACCATGAATATTAACTACCCTATTGCAAGCTCAAAAATACCAACATGTCTGCTAACGTCTTCATTGATCATCTCACGGTAACTACTTATATGCAAAGGCACTAACTATACTGGCATTACTGAAAGATATTACCATTATTTTACAAATATGAGACGAGTAGATCTTGACTGAGGCTGAGTTGCACCACCTAACTTTGACTATAACTATAACGATAACCGGTGTTTTTGTATGGATTTTGGCAGATTTTTGACGTTTGTAAAAGTTAAAGTAAGATGGTGCAACCCAGCCTAAGAATGGCGGTTAGCAATTACAGTTAGCATACAAATACAGCACTTGCTTTTCTAAAATAATAAAAGCCATAATTGTAGAATAACTTGATAATGTAGATGCAGCATTGTGCACTTATTTTTTATGCACTTGTTCAAAGGAGCGCATGTTATATGCAAATACGAGAGAATAAATAAAATTTAACACTGCTTGCTACTACAATAGAGATGTTGTGAAATCTTAGTTCTTTTTGGGTTCTCTATTTCGTAATCTTAAAACTTGAAGTATGAGTAAGTATTTAACTTGATAACATAAATAATATAGTTCGCAAAAGGAAAAACACACGAGGAAATACCGGTTCGTTATTAAACAATTTGATTGTACATTTATCAAAATAACTAATCAATTCTAGTACTTACTAGTAACAATCCAAACTTTAATTAGCTTTTTATGAGCTTACCTACCCCATTAAACCTACGGGAGGTTTGTAAGCTTTTTGTCCTCTATGCAAACTCCTTTGTAGTCATTTGATTACCTTTGTTTGGTTCAGGTGGAGTCCTGAAGGGCAATTAATTTTATCTGATACATGAGGGAACCAGATAGGACATTCCAGTGAATTATGTACGTTCACAGATTAAGGATATCGTGGATCTAATACAGAATGATTCATTGGTAGGTGATCAAGCAAATAGGATTGTTTCTTTCGCTCAAATACAACTATTTTAGTTCAGATCCAATATAGAAATTCATTTCAAGAACTTAGGTGTCTTTAAGTATTTTGCCGATTTCATCATGAACGCGGGCAAGAAGTGACCTTTTCATACAAGTATTATTTTAATGTAATGTAAGAAAACAACCTAAATGACTGATTTCTGACGACAATTTGGATGTAATGGTTATTTTGTTTCTATAAAGTTATGCCAAAACCGAAAAATAACATCAGATTTAGTTCTTAAGTCTTTACCTTTAGGTTTACTTGAGGATAAAGTGGTAAGCCGACTATGCCGAGTTTATTTTACAATATTTAGACCAAATTTAGTTAGTGGCTAAACTTAGCAGCTTTGGTTGTTTTTGTTTAGTCTACAGCCGAGCTTATGAAGTTAAAAGCGTCGAACTCGACACTGAATAGTTATAATAAATAAAGTAAGTTCTTAAAAAAGTTTTTAACCACTATTAAACTAGAATACGGTCTTTCATTACTTTAAAGAAAGTACATAACAGTTACCAAAGTTATCGTTTTTAAAGATGCTAATTCAATTTGATGCTTACTGCTGCATCGGTAGCATCTTTACTCTAATTAAGCAGAATTATAACATTATAAATGTAAATGTTTGTGAGGATGAGTACGTATAGTCCTTCGAGTGAGTACTCGCGAATAAAATGGGTGCAATTTGTTGAAACTTTATAGTATTGTTGTTTTAGATATAAGTTATAATTTATAACATCATTTGGCCAAATTACAACGATAAGTGCCAAGTAAGTCACAAACTCTTTCTAGCTGGTCCTGTGACCAACTGTATTTCACGCGAACGGAACCACGGGCAAATGCCAGCACATTTCTGAAGGCAATCAAGTGCAACACGGGCACTGGATCCCAACGCCCGAAAGGGTCGCCCAATCAGCCTGCCCTCATTGGTAACGACATTTCCGATATTCCGTGTAGTTTCTGTCGCGTGTGCTGCGAGAAATTACGCGGTCCACGGCACTCAAGTGCTCAACCTACCACAATTTTACATGCTGCAACATTTAGTTTTGTACTATGAAGCTTTTACTTTGGAACGGGTGATAAAAATTTTGGATTTTGAAATGGTTTTAAACTTCCTATTAAGTATAAGAAACGATATATTCCTGGTGTAAAAATATTCATTTAAATTGCTATACTTAATCAAAGTATACAGTGACAAACTATAATATAAATAATAAATAGTTACTATCAATAGGTGAGAATAATTGTAGCAGAAAGTCATAAAAATTGCTCTAAAGTGACTACGAAGTCCATCGTAGTCATGCGACTACGACGCTACTACGACATCGTTGCTACGATAACCTCGTAGTCTGGCTAAAATATTTATTTTACGTATTTATTTTTGTAAATATACCTCTGTATATTTTTTTATTAAATTTTAATAACATCTAAGTATAATTTTAATCATTTTATTTTGTCAAACTGTCATAATAATAACATCAAATAAAAGGTCATTAAACAGATCTGAACCTTATTATCCATTGTAAAGTTGTCAGTTTGCTTGAGCTCAGCCGAATGCGCTTCATCCGACATTATTAAAAGGGACGACTCAAACTGGGAAGTAATGAAGGCCTTACTTAGGGGAATCGTAAGAAAAGCAGTAAAACGCTCAATGGGTTATGCGATCCTGAGATTAAGGCTCAACTTTGGGCGAGGCCTTGAATTTCCTGTTTTAATTAGACTATTTACTTTGATAAAAAAAAGCTTCATAGCGATAAAACCGCCAAATTGTACTTGTCCGTGTATTTCTTTTTTTTTTGTTCTTATTCTTGTTGTGGTGTGCAATAGAGTTCTATTATTATTATTTTATTTCAAAGATTCTTTCTCCATCTTAAAGACGGGTGTTGTGCCCTATGGCGCGGGCCTCAGCCAAGCGTCATAGGTCATAGGGTGAAGAGCTGTGGAACCTGTGGATAAAAATTTATGCGTGATGCGACAGGTGTTCAGAATTGTGGCTTTTTGAAGGCTGTAGATCAGATTGCTCGGGATATTATTATCTCTTTATTCAACTTTATTTTTAATTTCAAATATTTTTTTACATTGTAAATTATCAAAAATAATAATAATATTGTTCTAAAGACTCTCCTAACCACTTTATGAGCTGCTTTATGAATCTAAAAACCTTGGAGCGAGCGACTTTTTAATTGTTGACGTGTATAGTTTTAGATAAGGCCACATAACGTTGTACGTGGTACATAGCATGTGTTTGGGAGCATCGCTATTCGGCTTATCGGGTTTCCAATGAAATTACCGTTAAAGTTTATCTCATGGATATTCGGCAGTATAAACTAATTGCCTTAGCCAAACTAAATGTTAGTTTATATTTTAGAAACAAGTCAAGTTTTGGTTCAACTATGTTGACTTGTTAAGCTTATATGTACCTACTCAGACTTCTGATAAACCAGCAAGTACATATAGGACAAATAATTTAATTAATCTTTGTCCTAATTAGTTCTAATTAAGGACATAAAATCCGGTCTGAAAGGGCTAAATTAAAAGACACAATTAAGTGTGTCGTAGAATTTCGTCTATAGCCTGCGGCGTAGTAAACTTCGGCTACACCTCTGACAATACAGTTATTTCTTCTCTTTTAGATATAAGTATTTCATTAATTAATTTCAGTACAGAGGACAGCATAAATACTAACAAACATAGACAATAGGCAGCATATTGTTGCAAACTCAACCAGGCTATATTAAATGCATAAGTTCCCACAGTGTTTACTTTTAACACTAGAATAGAGATAATAAGCTTAAAATGCTTTTAGGCCGCTGGGGCAGGAAAGTTCTTCGACCACGAGCCGGAAGACGTAGCGTGGGCAGGCTTCCCACTAGGTGGACCGATGATCTGGTGAAGGTCGCGGGAGGTGCCTGGATGCGAGCGGCACAGGACCGGTCTTTGTGGAAATCCTTGGGGGAGGCCTTTGTCCAGCAGTGGACGTCTTTCGGCTGAAACGAACGAACGAACGAACTTTTAGGCCTGTTATGAAAATAGGTTCAATTATTTCTAACTTCCAAAGGCTACGAGAGCTTGCTATACAGTTAAATTTAAAACGAATTCAAACCCTCCCTGTAGTCTATGTTTGCTCAGCGCTAAATCCATGGTTAGTATCGTAGATAATGCGCAGACTTAGAACAACTTTTGATGACAATTTTGAAACCATTTTCTATCATGCTATTAGGTGAGGTCGAAGGGGACCAACTTTTGTCGTGCACTCTGCTCCTGTTGTCGTTCGTTCGTTTCAGCCAAATGACGTCCACTGCTGGACAAAGGCCTCCCCCAAGATTTTCCACAATGAACGGTCCTGCGCTGTCCGCATCCAGGCTCTTCCTGCGACCTTTACCAGAAGTCAAATAGAGCTAAAAAGAGTTGCCAAGACTTAACCAAATTTCGAAAATCGAGGACATTTTAGGTTGGTAATATGGAATTGGAATTTATGAAAAAATATTCTGACCACTCACAGCTGCATAAACGAAACTAATCCCACCTCTCGTTCCCACCACTGTTGCCCCTGTATAGCTAGGATTAAAGCTCAAAGCTGCATAAGCGTGTAATCTAAAGCCACAAGAGTCAAACGCGCTGCAGTTCAGACCCATCGTTATGTTTGCTGCGCGCTCACGCCAGCTTCGGCGGAGGCGATTCAATAATATGAACGCAAATTGAGTCGCTGCCACTCGGGCTATCAACATAAGTACTGGGCTCTATACCAACTGTTATTATACAGATTCACTGTAAAGGCAGTCTATTGCTGGACGCCAAAGAGCGCCTAAGAAATCTCCGCATTTTCACCGTTCTTTCATACCAATTAATAGCTATTTTCTTCACCACTATGTTTTTGAAGGTACTCACAACTCCACCCGAGGTAGGTACATCAAACATAATAAATAATATTGCAGTTAAAAAATCGCTATTATTATCGAGGAAGAAAACGCGATATCAAGTTCAAAGAGTGAGAACCACAACAGACGCAAAAAAGGGTACACCTTAAATTAAAGGTAAAAAACCCGTCAAAGCTTTAGTGCGAAAGCTCGGAAATGCATTCGCGAATAAACAATGTAGTAATTATGAAGGAAACCCGTTTTTAAAGGTTTGTTATTACAGTCGTTAATTGCTTTTTGCTTCAGCTTCGCAGTGGTAAATAGGTGTGAGTTAAGGAAATATTTTTTAAACTTCGTTTAATTTCGTATCAAGAACCACAAGATGTTAACATAAAATCTGTAGATCACATTTTTTCTATCATTTAAATTATTCGTAAATGAAATTAAATATGTTAATTTGACCCTAGAGACAACGACGATGAAATTCCAGATTACGCGAATGAACTTAAACCTAATGGTTCCGTTTTAACTTGTGACATGACGTAACCCTAAAATTCAAGAAGTAAATATTAAAAGGACCAAATTTTCATTTGCTAAACATTAACAAAAACCCAAGCAATTTATTCAAATCAATAAATTCATGCTAAAAGAAAAACCCTTTTTGTTTTACAGTGGAACTGTTATCAGAAAAAATTAAAATCCTTGAACAAAAAAACATTTAATAGATTTTTAGAGAGTAATTTAGAGATTTTTTTCGCTTCCACGCAGTCATTTGTTCGGATCATAAAAATTCAGAACCAGTTGCCAATAATTTGAGTTGCCAAAGATTTTGCTTTCAAAACGAAAATCCGTGGAATCTTGAAATCAAATTTCATTGTCATGAAACAACAATAGTTGTCGGACCCACTTATTAAGACCGATTCTAAGAAAAGAATAGAGCTAAATTGTGCCGTAACAAATCGGGTGGAAAGAATATTGTCAAGGCATATTTAGTTTAACGAAAGCATTATTTAAAACATGACTAGGCATTTACCTATATTTTAGTAGATTCATTTAGACAGCAAATACGGAAAATTATAATGAAATGATGATGGAAATGGCAATATTTGAAACTTAATACGTTACATGTTTACTCTTCAAGGAAAGCGGGAAACATTATCTGGAGAAAGGGATAAGTCAATGTAGGTACAAAATACACTAATGAAACAGTTTATTTATTTTAGGGCTGATTTTTCAATCGTTGGATAACTTTTAACTGAAGAATAAGTTTGACACATTGACAGTTTCTGTATGGGAAATATGTCAAAATGACACGTTTATTCTTCGGTTAAAAGTTATCTGACGATAGAAAAATCAGCCCTTGTTTATTTTATTGTTAGGAAAACAAACAGCATAATATAGTTCTTAGGTACTAATAAACAAAAAACAAGACACTCAAACAAAAGAGTGTGAATACCCTTCATTTTAAGACTGCATTACGTGTAAAATCCTCATATTTCTGTACCCCCAGTGAAAAGGGATCTAACTCGACTTAGATCAAAATTGACTTTATAACATAATGTGAATCTCTGAAAAATTAGCTATTTTTGTATCTAATCGGTATGTTTCTACGACGTATAGAAAAGAAAATAAGTTTGTGCCAAATGATACAAGTAAGGCTTTGTGAACCAATTTTGAGTTTTCTTTCGTGTAAATTGATACATGTCTACTTTTAACAAAGTGTACCGGAGGCTCCTTTCACTTTTTTATTGTGTCAAGAGGTATGACTCGTGTTACTACTTTTTACACGATTGAAGTTGTTCAGATTGAGTTTGTGATTAACAATATAAGATGACTCATATTAATATACACAAAAAAAACTATGTATTGTTGGTTGGTGAAAAAGAATGTAACTTAATTTATAGCACAAAAAGTAAAAGACAAAAGATTATTTATTTTGTGTATAATGATTCAATTAGACTAATACCATTAACCACAAAACTTTCGTGCATGTGTAAAATGTTATAAGTTATTTAGATCAAAAACATTTGAAAATCGCAACTAATAATTTGGTTAATTATTTGGTGTAAAATGATATATATTAGCCCAAACGTCAGATTAAAGGAAAAAATAATGTCCTAGTTTATAAATCAAAGAATTTTAGTTAATAGTTTTAATAAATAATGGTGAACATCTACTAGTAAAACATATAATTGAATTCATAGTGCCTAACGTTGTCAATAAAAGTACTTAATAAGTGCATTATCGAATTTACAAGAGCTCCAACTACCAGAACTGTTTATAAACAAAATCACCTTTGACAACAAATTGACCTGGGCGAGTCATTTCGAGAACAAAATAAAAATGACCTGTATAGCATTCCATCAGTGCAAGAGACTCATTAGTAGTAGATGAGGTCTCAACCCAAAAATAACACTTTGGCTCTAAACGTTGTCTATAATAATATAGCCCTCTTACACATATTATTATGGATCACTTGTGTGGTCGCACAGAACACAACTATCAACAGCAAGATCAAAACTCCAAAGCCTGCAACGCCTAGTAAGCATAGCGGCCACTAGTTGTATGAGAACCACTCCATCGACATCACTTGAGTACCTTCTGAATCTTAGATCTTTAGACCTCTTCATTCAGGAGGAAGTGCAAGCAGCCGCTCTAAGACTTAAAGGTAAGAACAGCATATAGAAGCAAAACAAGGAGACAGGACATTCCACGATCCTGCACAAAATCCTAATAAAAGTAATACCTCTCACCGAGGCACCCATCTACAGAATTCCCTGTGTTCACATCTTCGACTGGAGATATAATATCCAGCTTACAGCGGAAACGCAAGATTGCTCTGGAATCAATGAAGTTAGGATATACACTGACGGCTCCAAAACCCAAAAAGGTTCGGGAGCTGGTGTCTTCTCGAATTACCTAAATATACTAAGAATATCAACATCACTAGATAAACACAATACAATTTTCCAAGCAGAATGCAATCAGAGCAGCACAGGCGGTTGCAACCATAGACATCCGAGGTCTGAATACAGGGTGGAAACGATAAGTGATCTCACTCGATTATTTCTAAACTATACAAGATATTGAAAAACTGGTTACTGATCCTGAAAGTGCTTGATGAGCTCTTTCAAACGGTACCAATAATCGGTTACAGAATAAACTGGAACTATCCGAAAATTCAATGTTTCCAGCTTCCATATATTTGGTAAAGTTACTAAATATTAAAAACTACACAAGATATCGAAAAACTTGTTACTGATCTTAAAAGTGCTTCACGAGCTCTATCAAACGGTATCAACAATATCTTACAGAATAAATTGGATCTATCCGAAAATTCAATGTTTCCATTTTCCATACATTTAGCTATCAGAGTTATGGAACTCATCTTGATAATATTATAGCAAAGTAAAGCCTAAAACTAATGTTTTCCATAAAAAATTTTAAACAAAATGCAAGTTACGAGTTTATTTAACCGATTTTTTAAGTTTATTATTTAACAAAAAATAAATTACACTTCTAATATTGTGTGGTTGGCATACATTTAGTATGAAAGCTAGAAACATTGAATTTTCGGATATTTCCAGTTTATTCTGTAACCTATTATTGGTACCGTTTGAAAGAGCTCGTGAAGCACTTTCAGGATCAGTAATCAGTTTTTAAATATCTTGTATAGTTTAGAAATAATCGAGTGAGATCACTTATCGTTTCCACCCTGTATAAAAATAATCTCAGATAGTGCAAGCAATACAAAGAAACTTAATATACTACATTATAATACTTATATTGGAATGCCATGACGCACCCTTAAGTCATTGCAGACGCAAATGGCGTTATCCTGCACTCCTGTGGATCAAAGGGCACAGTAACTCCTTGAGCAACGACGCAGCAGATGAACTGGCCAGAAGGGGTTCGTACACGACGGTATTTGGTCCGGAACAATTATAATGCCGATACCATAAGCACAGATCAAGACCTGGCTGCGCTCCAAAATAGAAAAATAACACCACACAGAATGGAAAGATTGTGAAAGATGCAGGCAATCAAAAGATGCAGTTGTGGATAAACAGGGACAACATCCGCAAGGTCCTAAGTGTAATAACAGGTATGTTAAACAAACACCTACACAATATAGCTGTTACAGACAGCCGGATATGGGGCCGTCCATAAATTACGTCATCGATTTTTTCAAATTTTAGACCCCCCCCCCCTACAATCATCCTATCGTCATTTCTTAATGACCCCCCCCCCCCTTCTCCCAAAATTGACGTCATTAGGGGCCATCCATAAAGTACGTCACACGAATTTCATGATTTTTTGACCCCTCCCCCGTCCTTGTCACAGGTGGTCACATTTCTGAGACCCCCCCCTCCCTAGTGTGACGTCACATGTTTTGCAATTTCACATCGAAAAATTATTAAATCAACAAAAAAAATAGCAACAAATAGAAACAATAAAATCACGCGCGAGGTACGGTGCATTTGGCGGCATTATAGGCCAGTAGAATTAGAATTTAAATCTCAAATAAGTCCTACAAAAGATTTTATTGATTTAATGGCTTCATTGGTTGCCCATTAAAACTCTCCTAGGTTTTCGACTTCGACGGAGTTGTGCTTAAGTGGTGGGGGTATTTTTTAGTTTAATTTATATTTCAAATTACGCGATTAGTAAGTACCTATAGAAATGTGATGTCACGAAACTTAGGACCCCTCCCACCCCTTGTCACACCATGTCACACTTTGTCGACCCCCTCCCCCCCTCTTTACGTGTGACGTACTTTATGGATGACCAATTTGACAAAATTAAAACACTTGGTTATAGAATCACCTTTTATTTTATTTTTTAATAGATAGAGTGATTCTTAAGGAAGGTTTATATGTATAAAGCGGCGAAGCCGGGGCGGGCAGCTAGTATTATATGTAATATTATTGTTAGAGTATTTTATCTGTGCGACTCGGAGTCTCTCAGCAGACTTTTCTGTCAGCGTCGTGGTCTCCATCCCATACACGAAGACCGGCAGTACACACTGGTTGAACACCTTGGTCTTTAGGTGTTGAGCAATTTTCTTGGAGCGTAGAACATGGCTGTTTACCCCGAATGCCGCCCAAGCTTGTCCGATGCGCCTTCCTACTTCCGCAACCTGATTCTATACGAGCAATGGAAAGACAGATGCTTGGCGTCTCCCTACAAGATCACAAAACGAACGAGTGGATCAGAGAAAAGACGAGGATCAGCGACGTGGTGGAAGAGATAGAGAGCCGTAAATGGAGATGGGCAGGACACATTGCACGGATGAACCAGGATCGCTGGGCCAGAAAGACCCTGGAGTGGAGACCCCGCAACAACACCCGCGGCAGGGGAAGACCGCCTAAACGATGGACAGATGATATCCGGCAGCAGGCTGGAGTGAACTGGATGCGTGTGGCCAGGGACAGAAAACGGTGGAGGGTTGAAGAGGAGGCCTATGTTCGAAGGCGAACCCAAAGGCTGACATAGATAGATAGATTTTATCTGTAGTTATTACTGTATTTGTGTACATCTATGCTGCATTATGTATGTTTATTATGAGTTATTTTAGTATTGTACGCGCCTTAGCCGCCTCTCACATTTGCAGTCTCACTTACTAGGTGTGCTGGAAGAAATTTCTTTTTAGAAATAATCTTTTTGTACGTGAACAATAAACTATAAATAAATAAATAAGAATGACGTCAATTTCGAAACACCCCCTCCCCCCTATCTATCATTTACCGTCATCCGCAGACCAACCCCCCCCCCCTAATTTAGAATGACGTAATATATGGACGGCCCCTATGGATGGATAGTCTACTGTGCAGAAGATGCATGGAGGCAGAAGAAAAATCGCAGCACGTGCACAAGGAGTGCACAAGCGTAGCAGATAAACAGGCTCAAATTCTCCAATCACCAGGGTCGCTGCAGAAGGCCTGTAGCGACCTAGGTAGGCTGCTGCTACCTGGGGGATCTGGAGTGGTTGAAATAGGAAGATAAACTACAAATAGCGCACAATGGTTTAATCAAAAGGCTAAGTGCAATATTCGATTGCCCTGCAAAACTACGAAAGGCCTTATAATGGATACTATGTATAAAGTAAATAATTATGTAAATGGCATGTGTGGCTGGACTTTATCTGCTTAGCTCGCAAGTATAACATGTCTTGTTAATTCATGTCTCTATTGATTTAAGAAGATTCCCGCCTTAGGCAGTTCGATTTTTTCAAGTTATTTATGATTTAAGAAGAGGCTGACAAGGGTGGCTAAATTTCTTGCGCTGCTTCTTCTTAGCACTGGCCCATTTATGTCCCAAAATAAAAGTAGGGTTCAAGTAATACTAGGACGTGTTAAAGGGCTTTTTAAAAGCCTCTTTGTTGAAAACAAATGCATTTTATGACTTTACTTTTATATTATCCTTCTGTAGCCAAAAGGCAATCAATATAGCTTGACATCATCATCTCTGGTCCAGAGATTGATTCCTAATAGGGTAATTGTAGAAAACAAACTTTTCTCTGTCTTCTGTCTAATTAGTTGATGTGAAACCATTGTTGTTTCTGGTCTTTATTACACAATTGCTTCAGCTATACTTACTTTAAAATAGGAGATAATGTATGTGATTTAGGCCGATATAATTCATGGTATATGGTGTAATAATTAATAAAATAGTAGTTTCAGATCAAAATAAACATTTAAGGAGTAAATAATTAGAATTCAGTCTCAAATTCTAGCCTTATTCCTTTACAATCGCCACTTATATCACTTTACACATAGTTATTTGGATACTTAGATCGCTGTTATGTTAGTTAGATCAGTTTACACATTTTTTTTCTCACCACAAAATTGGTGTATATTGATATAAGTAAAAATTTTTGGAAGATTTACCCTAAATAACCTGAAATAATGATTCCTCATAGTGTAATTACTTATGTTTGTTTTACAACTTTTTCTAAAATTGAAGAAATAAAAAATTATCAACAGAAATGGCGGAAAATGTATCACTTTACACTTGTTAGCGTGTGGTCAATTCAGTGTGGTGTAAAATGATTTATGTCCCATTACATCACTTTACACGAATGTAAAGTTGTCGTGCATGGTGATATAACTGTGTTTTTATTTAATTACGAAAAAACCACATGCTATATTTCCCAAACTGGCACACTGCCTAATTATATCTAACATTACCTTTCACCTAAAAAATATTTCACCAAGTTATCTCTAATAGCGATGAAGCAGGATTTTTTTTAACTTCAAATGCGATTTCCCAAAAATCACCATTTTCGACTTAACTCCCTTTTCACTGGGGGTACAGATTTATGCGTAAATAATGTTTTATATAACACCTATTACTTCCCACTACAAAATTAAAGATCCATATTCCCTGAATTATTAATCTATAAGTGAATTTCGGTGGCCTCCTTTACCGTGAACGATTTAATGTGGCTGACAGCGTTCAATTACCTTCCCGTTTCCAGACCAGTAATGGAATCATTAAAACTCAATGGGCTAATTGTGTATTATTGACTGGCGAATTTAATGATAGTAATGGTGTTCGTTAAATTAATCGGTGGAATTGAGAAAACTTGAGGAAATTAAACTGGTCGAAACGCCTCTTTAACTGAATGACGGAAATTGAAATGTGTTTAAGGCATCTACTGGTCTATTCAATGACGCATAATTTGGAGAATATCATTATCTAAATATAACTTAAAGGTGACTGACTGACTGACTGACATAGTGATCTATCAACGCACAGCCCAATCCACTGGACGGATCGGGCTGAAATTTGGCATGCAGGTAGATGTTATGACGTAGGCATCCACTAAGAAAGGATTTTACGAAACTCCATCCCTAAGGGGGTAAAACGGGATCCACGCGTACGAAGTCGCCGGCGGCCGCTAGTTATCTATAAATCCAGAGCCTGATATAGACGTGTTGTTATTTGAGCACTTAAAACCACGAGAAAAGTACTCTTAAATCAATTAAGAAAACATTGGTTACCAAGATATTATTGTTTACGTAAACGGTTTCCTGTGATTGTAGTTGGTTATTTTTCTTGGAACGTCGTTACGTAAGAATTACAAATTTTTGTAGCAATATTACATAATTAAAGGTACAAATTAATTGTATATTTTAAAGAACACATTCATCATCATCATCATATCAGCCATAAGACGTCCACTGCTAAACATAGGCCTCCCCCAATTATTTCCACAAATGCCGGTTGGTGGCGGCCTGCATCCAGCGCCTTCCCGCTACCTTTATGAGGTCATCGGTCCACCTTGTGGGTGGACGTCCTACGCTGAGCTTTCCACTCCAACTTCACTTCTTGCTGCCCCGTCAGTTCTGCGTACTATTATATGCCCTAAATATTGCTAATTCGTTGGGCTATGTCAGTGACTTTAGTTCGTTTACGGATCTCCTCATTTCTGATTCGATGATTCTCATTTCTGATGAAGAAAACATTAGATCTATGATAATTTTTACGGATAACCCTTTTCATAAAGTTCAAAATTAAGCCCCTTCAATACTTTTCTTTTCTGAACTTATAGATTCCCAGCCGCAAACTCAGGAAGTGTTAATTCGAATCATGGAAATGTGAGATCCGATTGATTGCCTCGATTCTGTTAATCCGATTAATTCCCGGCAGATTGAATTGCGAACGGCCGTGTACAGGCTATTGATTTTTATTTATTTGGCTAAAGCTTTGAAAATGTATTTGTGTTACAAAGTAAGCGAATAATCCCACGTTAATCGCTGAAGTTTGACCATTTCACCCCTTTTATAAATTAACTTGAGAGTGATAACGACGATAATTTACGCGTAATGGAAAAGGTCAAAGACAATTGCTTTTTTAATTTCGCCATATTATCTCGGGGCGCCTGTTAAGTACTAAGTTCATATTGTTTGGAAAACAAGGCTAAAAAAGATCTAGTATTTTTTGATCCTGCCATTTAAATTTTAAACACAAAGGTGTTTTTTTTTCTACATATTACAATTAGATCTTAATAATTTAATTAAATGTAAAGACCAGTAATATTTCGTAGTCTCGTAGTCGCCGTAGTAACCGTAGCTACTCTATAAAAAATATTTAAATCGGCGCTACGATTCTACGAAATTTTCCTTTTGAAGTGATTAATCTTGCTAAACCTACCTTTTTTCTACTTTCTCTGCTTCTGTACTTCCTCGGTGATAATTCTTACAGAGATTTGTTTCATATTTAAATAATTTATAGATGTTGAGATAGCCAAATGCTTGGGTTTTCTTCGAGAATATTAACCAATTAATAGAATAATATATGAGTGTCCATATTTATTTCCTTTACCCCAATCAAGGAAAGGGGTAAGCTTACCTATTTTAAGCTCCCTTAATAATTCCGTCGGATTCATTGCATAATCCAATAAATCAATTAGTTTCCTCGACTATTGCTTCCACTAAGGCTCGTATAGATTGCCAAATATTGAAATAGATTCGTTTTACAGCTATTATTAATTCAAGTCGTTAATATTCATGATGCCAAGCTCGAGCTGCCCTAATGAGCAACTAATAGGTTTGTGGCGAGAGGCGCTTTTACTGAATTCCAAAATCATTAAATTAATTGATTTCATTACATAAATGAGAGCGCTTGTTATTGTATTATTTGACATTAATCACGAAATATCGTGTTTAACTTACAACCAAATATTATAGACTAGTTTTTTCCCGCGGTGTTGCCCGTGTGGGGGCTAAATAGTGCCGTAAATCTGCACAAAATAGCTATTTTAAAAGCAAAATGTAATAAATTGCAGTGACAAATTGAGAAAATCAAGAAAATGGACAAGTGATTAATACAGCGGTCACTTCGTGTCGAAAGATACCCAATCAACACAAACAAAAGATAGAGACACTTACTTGGAGCACCAGGAGTCTTTCCCATTGAGTTATAATGTTACTAACGTAGTAATATTACTTCAATGGTCTTTCCATGGATCCATGTGCAGGTGAAAAAAGTCAGTTTACTGATGGGCCTGCCTTTTCCTCACTTTTCCAATAATACTGAATTTAGGAATCCGATCACAGCCAAAAATCACCACACATATTTTATTTATCACTTTAAATCAATTTATAAGCAGCACGAAATTACACAGATTGAGATCTCAACGGGATAAAAAGCCTATGGCAGGATCGCACGTCATCGACACCGAGTTGGACGCGTAATTCGAAATTCGAACTACGGCGTTATTTAAGCGTTCCAAAATCGAATGATCGATTTGATTCAAATAGTGCTAAAGACAAAGTAACGCAAACAGCCCGCGTAGGTTTTGCTCTATCATAAAAAGTTTATCCTGCTCGTGCCTATCGTTTTAAAAACCGGGATAAAAACTATCATAGGTAAACAATTTCATGTCATTGATAGTTTTTGGCACTGAAAAGTCAGGCAGGGGACAGAGAGATAGGCAGAGTTAGCACTTTAGCATTGTGTTTACTATTGAAGCTGAAATGATACCTAGTCGAAAAATCTGAACTAATGTAGACACGATAAAATAATAAGAACGTATAGGTAACATACCAATGAAGCAGTAACGAAACATAATGGTCAATTTTACAATAGACAACGTAGAATCAATATCGCAGTTTAGATAGGTCTCATCTGCTAATAAGCTAAGAGCAGCCCAACAAAATCCTTTCATTATTAATATCTTTAGATAGTTGATACCAAAAACTAAATTGCTATAGCAACGTATTTGATGGACAGTTTTATTAAACCGGCGGCTTTAGTCATAGTCGGCTTCAAAAATACCTAATATCCTGAAAATGTATTAATATCAACTGGCTGGGGGTGGTTAGATAGCTGCAAGATCTGTGCTACAAGTAATTCACGAAGGCAAGCGAGCATTACATGTGTGGTGGCTGGCTACTGTTAGTTGTCAAAAAGTTTTGTGCATGTACGTACACACACAAGTAAAGCTCACTCGCTTTCGTGAGTTGCAAGAACACTAAAGCTTTTTAATAGTAGTCAAGTATTTAAATTACTGATGAATCTTCCTTTTATAAATGAGATCTTTGTAATGAAATCCTTGTTTAATTAAAAATAAAGAAGGAAACCCGACCCAAAATAGTCTTCAGGTACAAAGGAACCCTTATCATCTAGAAATGCTTCAAAATTCAATAGAATGTCGCCTCCAAGACTATAATATTATTATATTTTAATATTTATCATTATTGTTAAACCTTTTTGAAATTTATCGCCTTTTACATGCGGCTCACGCTTGACCGCATTTTTTTTTATTTTGTCTATGACAACTCTGTCACCTTTCTACTCTCTGATCTACGATCCGTACATGTAATTATTTGGTGTTATTAAATTCACATTTATTTCTTCGATAAAGACTTTAATTTATCAGGTTATGGGCCCAGTAAGCCCTAAAAGTGAAGCAGTGTAAAAACTTTTGTGGAAATACATACAGCGAACATTACAAAGTGAATGTGACAATCTACAACACGGCGGGTATCTTTTGTTTTTCAAATTTTCGTCTTCNACTTACTTGTCTAGACACGAAGAGACTCCAGTCGATTCTACAGCATACATTCCTGAAACATACAAAGAAGCTATTAGTTCAACAGAAAAAGAAAATTGGATAAAAGCTATAAATGAAGAGTTAGATGCACATCAGAAAAATGAAACATGGACATTGGTAGAGAAGGAACCAAATGCAAAAGTTGTTGGATGCAAAAGATGAACCAACTGGTCCACGTTTCAAGGCAAGGCTTTGTGCAAAAGGATTTTCACAAACCCCTGGGATTGATTTCAAAGAAACTTTTGCTCCTACCGTGAGGTACGACTCAATCCGTTTATTGTTGTCAGTGGCTGCTCAAGACAATCTTGAAATCATCCAGCTTGATGTGAAGACTGCCTTCCTGTATGGTGAGCTAGAAGAAACCATATTCATGAGTCCACCCGAAGGTCTGTCTTGTGATAAAAAGATGGTATGTAAACTTAACAAGTCATTGTATGGTCTTAAACAGTCTCCACGTTGCTGGAATAAGAAATTTGACTCTGTTTTAAAGAAATTTGGTTTTACTCAATGCACAGCTGATCAATGTATATGTAGGAAGTGAGTCGGACAGGATGAATTAATAAGGCAGAGATATCAAGATATAGCTATTTTTATTAATTATAAGAACAGCAATTTAATCAATGGTAGTGATTCAGTAATTAGTCTTAATTAAGTAGCGTACAGCTAACACTTCAATTGTGGCCAATGCTCAGGCTTTAACCACAAGTGACTTTATTTTAATTAATTATAAAGCGCCTATGGGCATTTTAATAATTAATGATAATAATTAACTTAACATTTAAATTAATTATCCAATAGGTCTAGGAACAGCTTAGCAATAGTACAAGGTGTGCACCGTGCCGCGCCAGAGCCAAGACTGCCTGCTCCGTCGCTGCGCGCTCGATTTATACCCGTTGCAAAACAACCGTAGTGGAGGTGGGGGAAAAGTGAAAGGCGCTTGCTCTGACGTTGTACGGTGCAGCTGTTGTTTACGAGTTTGTAACAAGTTCGGCGTGCGATGACGCCGCCGTCATGTATATGTTGCTAAAGTCAATAATAATAAGTGTTATCTTTGTCTGTATGTAGACGATGGATTATTGTTCTGTAAAGATAAAAATACACTGAAAACAATAACAAATGATTTGCAGACCATATTTGAAATGAAAATATTAGATAAACCAAGTAACTATGTAGGAATGCAAATTGAGAAATCAGACAAAGGCATATTTATACATCAGACTAAATATGTAGACCAACTGCTGCACAGATTTAATATGTATAATGCCAACCCCAACAGCGTACCAGTCGATCCGCACGTGAAGTTGCAGAAGGAAGATGTTGAGCCTGAAAAGAACATACCCTTCAGAGAAGCGGTGGGCTCCCTCATGCACCTGGCTATAGTGAGTCGACCAGACATAATGTATGCTGTCAGTCTGGTAAGTCGATTTCTAAATTACTACAATGAGAGTTACTGGAAACGACGTCGACACAAGAAAGTGAAAAACGGAGCGGCTGTGATATGGTACAGTCACAAGCAACAATTTTCAATACATACAATATGGTAATGCATATGTAACTAACATAGATTTTTGTTATCTTTGTTTTGTAAAAGGCTTAAATGTAGAGGGAGTGTTAAACCTTTTTGAAATTTATCGCCTTTTACATGCGGCTCACGCTTGACCGCATTTTTTTTTATTTTGTCTATGACAACTCTGTCACCTTTCTACTCTCTGATCTACGATCCGTACATGTAATTATTTGGTGTTATTAAATTCACATTTATTTCTTCGATAAAGACTTTAATTTATCAATTATGAATAAAGTATTAGACAATATTTTCTTGGCACCGATAGTGAACAAACTTTTAATCAGTCTTTAGATCGGTATTTTTCCTCTCGGTTAGTATTGAAAGAATCAAAGATATTATTTTACCGATTTTCTTTTACTTATTTTTTTCTGCTGGCTGGAACATCTTCAGATCCCATTACTTCCTTTAAAATTATTACACGAAACTTTCTAAACTCTACAGTTCTTTTATTACAGAATAATGTTTCCAAAGAACTTAACATTTGTGTAAAGCGATTGTTATCAAAATTTTAATGATCAAATACTCTCTAGAGAGCGATATTTTGCACTGACTGTACCAAATCAAATCTGGCCGCAATTAATGCCTGACTTTTACGAAAATTGATGGAGATCCTTAAATCCATTCCCTCACTCTTTTCTTTTTAGCGGAATAAAATACTGTGCGGAAGTGTTTTATTTGACGTTTATTACTCGCTGTACAAGGGAAGCGATAGGCTTTGAAGTGACGCGGCGAGTTTTTTCATAGAATATCGTTTAATTAAGTCCCAGAACAGACGGTGAAACGCAACTGCAACGAAACTGCAACTGCTAGTTACTTTTGAGTTGCATCTAAGTTTCTGCCATAGCGTCCGTTGAGAGACCACACATGACGCGACCAGTTTGAAACTTTCAGTTACAGTTTCATTCATCAGAATCATCAGAAAGTTGCAGTTTCGTTGGAGTTGCGTTTCACCGTCGTTCTGGGCCTAAGTATCACTGTTGCTGGGAATAAGAAAACCAGAATTTTGTTCTTACATTAAAACTACATTTTACCCATTTTCTTGACCTGCGACATATTTTGAGTTATTTCAGAAATGTTTAAGATATATTTTCCAGAAATCTAAAAAAATGTGGCGAGTTGTACCCCGAGCAGGCCTAGGATATATGCGCCACGATGAAAATATGTTAATAGTATCAGTTTATCGATTTTAAACGATAACATTTGCACGACACCCTTTACCTAGCACCTATTAGTACCTAGGTATTAATTAATTTCCTTAATTATTCACAGATTAATTAATACTAAACACCACGACTGATTTAGACTAATTCGACAGAATTAATTAATTTCATGTCTTATGTTTGTTCTCCATTTCCGCATTAGTTGCTCCTATCTTTATAGGATAGTATACTGAAGAGTACAAAACAATGCTTCTGTTCTCGTCACATTATTGATAAGTTTTCTCTTTGATAAGTCTAAACGAGATAACAAGCAAGTTTTTGTGCCGGTTAAGTAACCTATTCAAGCAAAAAATATCGCTAGTCATCCCCTATATCAGTCTCTAAAAACGCTTTTTCGGTAAAAGGACATGACATTCATATTATTTCTAGGCTTCTAAGGACGGCTTTTTCGTCCATGAACATATTGAACATCTTTCAAAGGCATATTTTATTTCTACGCTGTTTGCGATCATTATTAGGTATTTTTACACTTCATCTGCGAAATTTCTGAAAGGAACCATGGGATGCCATTCTTTTGATAAGCTACAAGACCGCAGGAATATAATGGACAATAAATTGCCCGGCACATAATGGCAGTTGATATATTCATTTCGCCCTTTGTTCGAGGGCTGAGACTGAATTAATGATTTTATTCCGAGATATTGGACGTACCTACCTACCTAACTGAAAGTAGAAGTTGTTTAGAAGTTGTTTGAACGGTAATCAACGAAATGTATAAGGTAAATAAGTTTTCGGCCTTCTTGAACTTTAGGGGAGTACCTAAAATATTTCTTTAGTAGCTAGTAATTAGATACTAATTCTAAGTTTAGGTACTCTTGAATTACAAATAGACTAAGTAAGTTTTACCCTCGACTTTCGCTGCTTTAATTTCTGTGTCACGGAAAAACTTATATAATTATGTCTCGTTACTCAGGAATAATGTAATTTTGTACTGGACTCAATTCCTTAGTTCTACAGAATACTTCCTACAAAAAAACTTACAAGGTATACCTCTTTTTGTAAGTGCAAAATTAAATGTAAGTAGTAATCTTTGTCATAGATAAACATGTAGCATTTATACATCACCCAATACCAACTGGCATGTAAAAGTTTGTAAACTTCTGCTCTATATGTTTTCTTACAAAATGCTACAAATAATCGTAGGTACTACACTGTTTTCCTTATTCCTAAAGGCTCTACAATAAAGATGATGAAAACTCACGCACCATTTGTTTATAGACAAGGAAAAAGGTGAGATAAAAATGAAAAAGCTAGGGAGAGGCGATTTGACGGTTGGCTCGCCCCCAAAATACCGTGCAATCCTTTATTGAATACTAGCCTTTGCCCGTGACCTGGCCCTCCTGAATTTCAGTCGCTCACAGAATGAGGATCGCACGTGTGTCCCTCTTTTCATAACCGGGACAAATACAATCCCAGTTTTTCCTTTACTCTCAAATTATCTCGTTCTAGTAATGTCTTATTATTGGGTTTCTGAATTTATTTATTTAAGCGCGAAAAGTGTG
Source organism: Ostrinia furnacalis (assembly GCF_004193835.3). Taxonomy (NCBI): domain Eukaryota; kingdom Metazoa; phylum Arthropoda; class Insecta; order Lepidoptera; family Crambidae; genus Ostrinia; species Ostrinia furnacalis. The sequence goes on along the minus strand of NW_021131525.1, from coordinate 52,406 downwards.
AAAAGGTAAAAGATAGTAGTAGACAGACAGATGGAAGAAACTTTTACATCTATAATATTAAAGCATACATTGCGGCTTACTAAAAAAAGTTAAACGAGGTTTGAACACTTGTATAAAATTGTCATTTGGTTTGGAAATGTCCCTTTAAAACAGTGTTCAACTAGGGTGTAACTTTTTATTAAGGGGTATAATAATTGTATAATATTTAGAGTATGCATTTTATTTCTTTTACAAAAATAACTTGCGTGATGTTGCCATAATTTACTTAGATGTATTCCCCACACTGGATTAGGCCGAGTCGTCAATTTCCTACGGTCGCCCGTCACGTCCGGCTCCACCTGGTGACAAAATGTGCCATTAAATGACTTTCACTTTCATTAGTCCATGTGTTCTCGGAATTAACCCTACTCAGAGACCCAATTAAGATAAATGTGGGCGAACTAAACATTATAATAAAACGTATTTTACTTACCTTACATTAGGTATACATACCCTGGAAAGTCAGCCTCCACAGATTTACCGCAATCCTAACGAAAACATGGGCACAACTAAGGCTGAGTTGCACCACCAAACTTTGACCGTAACTATAACGATAACCGGTGTTTTTATAAGGAATTTAACAGATTTTTGACGTTTATCAAAGTTAAAGTAAGATGGTGCAACGCAGCCTAAGTATCATACATTATTCGAGCAAATAAAGGGTACTACTAACCTTTTTCTACGAAATATTAAAGTGATTAATACCACCTTTTAACTCCTATCTAGCTAGTTCACCAATGAGACCCAACCAGTGAAGGCTAGTAATAATCTCGTGGGCTGTCTTTGAAGTTAAAACGAATTTAATCAGAAGAATTAATGAAGAGTTCGAAGTACTTTAATATCGCCTGCTCTCGACAACATAAAGGCCTATTCAAACCTGAGCGATATTCGCTGCCGCTGTGGGTAGAGGTACATACCGTGCGGGTTTCGCTCAGGTATTTAGTATCAAGTATCGCGGCTAGAGCGACCTGAGCGATATTCGCTGCCGCTACATAAGTAAGTAGACGGTAGCAAATACCGCTTAGGTCTGAACAGTATTATTAACGCATACCCACTGGGTTTTCTCTGCCGCAGACGGTAGCGAATACCGCTTAGGTCTGAATAGGCCTTAATATTGAAAATTTCAATTAAGGTCTTACATAATAAGTAGGTACCTATCTAACCCACAAAGACAAAGTAGAAGGTTTCAACATATCCCCAAATGGCACGAGACAAACTGCTCGCCTCTTTATTAGGTACAAGCAGGGTATGTCAAATTACATTCGGATTTATTCGGATCAGAGCGACAATTTATATTCTGTCGGTTCGCTGCAAATCTGGGATGAACAAGTATTCAATTTGCATATCCGTACTAATTCGGTGACTTTGAGTTATTGGCACAGTTTGGTACAAATGAAGGGAAAACTGTAATATCCATAATATGTTACATATAGAGAAAGATGTACTGCACCGACTTGACTGGACTTTCTCGATAATGTAGAGCGCTTGCTTTATTTACCTAAGACATGCAAATTATTAAAGTATTTAGGTACTTAAGTAGCTAATTTAATTTATGTTTACGTAAATATTTACGTACCTGACGAAAGCACTATAGTAGCAACATTTTGGCATCTTTTTGCAGCAAATAAGTCTGATGTGTTTTCGACTCTACCAACAACTAGGTATGATGATGTAAGGTAATATTGGCTCCATGCTTTCTGATTCTACACACGCTTGCATTAGAACAGACACCAACAGATAACACTTACTCGTAGGTGCATTTTTCTTACGGGACTATTCCCACCTCTCGTTCCAACCGCTGCAACTTCTGTGTAGCCAGTATCTACAGCTTGACCGTCAAGAAATGTATTTTTTTTTAAATAGCAACTAATACAACTGTGATTAGCTTGGTGTGCCAACTGCCATCGTCCATATAGCTATAACATAGACTTCAAATTGTAGCTGAGAGCAGCGACTCTACTTCCAATTAACTAAATTGGACGGATAATTAAAAGCCTTTCCATTTTTCTTCGTCTCGAAAAGTAAAACATTACTTTTGTTCTTTTTAGATCTTGCTCTTTCAGCGTAATGATTTATTGAATTGTTTTCTATTTCTAACAAATCTTAAGGTAACTAGTTAGTTAACAATACACTTAGCTACCAATACACTTCAATTAGGATTCAGTACTAAATAAAAAGAGATTCTACGAGTAGAGACATTATTATTTTAGCGTTGGGAAGTTTTTGTGTCCTTACACAGCTAGGAACAGTAAATAGAAGAACTTAAAACTTAATTAGACCGTAGGTGTACCATTTCTTCTAATATTATAGTGTACAACGAGAAATTTGATTTAAATAAAGTAGGTAGAAGTAGATACCTACTCGTATTAGCCACCAAGAAAAATTGTCTGAACGTAACTTATGAAATTGAAAAACAACAAAAGTTATAGGACTGAAGCTAAGTAGGTACTATATAATTATAGGACCTACTTACATAATAGGGTACCGAAGGACTAACTGCGATAACAACCTGACTAGACTAATTTATTTTTCTTCTTAAATGTCTTCTTCAATTTTCATCTCTTTCAATCCATTATTAGCGTTGAGATGAATCTCCTGCCTCAAAGATTTATTCTTGCGAGACCAATAATAAGGCGTCTTACAATTTGGCGAAGAAAATCTCTTTTTAATTGCGCTCATCTTAAACCCGCCATAAATTTGAATACTACGATCCAACGTTGCAAGTTACAAATTATAATGATGATCCCTTGAAATGGATTAAATTAATTGGACAAGATCCACAACTTTAAGGTGATTAAATAGATCTTATTAACTATGAAGCCGACTTTTATGGCCATTCTTACTTAAGCAAAACCAGTACCTATAGTACGTCACTTACTTTATCAGGTTTTGTTTTGTAGATAATAGGTATTAATCTGATAAGCTGCTGCTGTCTTACATATTACCATGATTAATACATAATATTGTAATCATTACATTGAAATCGTCACATCACTTACTATCAGGTGAGATGGTCAATAGCTTGGGGATACAAAAAAATCTTACTTGATATTGGTACTTACTTATGTAAGCAGCGTCGGACTGGCCATACAGTCGGGGTGGCATTTGCCAGCCGGGCCCCAGCCTGCGCGGGCCCCCCACGGCCTGGGTTGCCCGCGTGCATGTCTCGGAAACTATGCGTCGTACAAAAAAATTGTACAGTCATAATTTGTAGAAAATTGCTTTGCCTACAAATATGTAAATATAACTATTTGCTGTAAAATAAAGATTAAAGAAGTTATAAGCAAAAAATAAAAAATCCTTTTTTCTTATGTATTACTTCTCTAATTTTTATTTTAGGACAAAAAGTTATGTAAACATAATATTATTTGTAGGCAAAACAATTTGCTACAAATTATGACATAGTGAATTTTTGTAAGACGCTTAAAAAGTGTTTTCAGCCCTTTTTTCAAGATGGCGGTTGGGGGACAAGGGTGGCGACCCCAAAAACTTGAGGTTAAGCTTCTATTGACCACATTGACCCACACATGTTCCAAAAATAAAATTGCGTCCTCTAATAAATGCAATACTGGGAAAATTGCCGGGAAAGGACGGGAGATTTATTTTGCTTTTTTTTATGAATTACAGTGTTCAATTCTCAAAGTTTCATTCACGCAAGTGACTTGTGAGAGACGATTTTCAGCATTAAAGCGCATTAAAACGAGACTTCGTTCTCTACTGGGGCAAATTATAGATACAGTGTGAGTCACGATAAAGTGTACATATGAAATTAGGTGAAACTAGACCTATTTTTATCGACAAAAAAGAGGTCATTTATATGAGATTTTTTTAAAAAAATATAAATAATTTTTTTTAAAAAAAATTAAGAAGTACATCCTGATAAAATAAAAACATGAATAATGCTAAATAACAGACGATACAAAAAAAAAATACTCAGAAAATGCCAACAAATAATAAAAAGTAGTACTTTTTGAAATAAATCTACTTATAAATTCGCGTTTTTTGGTTATTTGATAATGTTTTCCAATATAACAGGTGGTTTTTATTGCTTTGTATTATTCTCTATCGTACCTATTACCTTTGTCAAACCAAAAATCGCATGTCTCTATCCCTATCACAATATTTAATATGATCGTTTGAACTAAGCCTCTCCGGGCCCGCCATTCAACGCTTCGTTAACAACTAAACTGAAAATGGCTCTAGATTTGTAATTTTGATAAAGACAATTTAGATTTCAATACGAATACGATAGAGAATAATACAAAGTAATAAAAACCACCTGGTTTAGGGGCATTTTTTGGAGAAATTTATCAAATAACCAAATAAAAAGGATTTAAAAGCAGATTTTTTCCAATTAAATATAATTTATTATTATTTGTTGGCATTTTCTGAGTATTTTTTTTTGTATCGTCTGGTATTTAGCATTATTACTGTTTTTACAGGTTATACCTCTTAGTTATAAAGTTATTACGTTTTCTTTACAAAAAGTAATTGGAAGAAAAAAAATCTATAAAAAATTAAAAAATCTCAAAAAAATTTTGGCCTCTTTTTTGTTGATAAAAATAGATCTACACTCGCGAGCAAAAGTATGGAATCACTTACATGAAGTTGTTTCCACGCGATCTTCTGTACTAACGAATTTGTTAGTAACAAAAAAAGTGGCACCATTTTAAAGATTGGACTTTTAACTTTAAGAAAGAAAGAAAGAAAGAAAAAATGTTTATTCAGTATCATCGACAATACACTTGCAATACTTAACATTATTTAATGAGAAGGTAATTACAATGATACTGAAAAGGTATCCACTCAGCATGATGTCGTAGCATCTCAGTAGATAATGCCACGACGCTGGTCTTCCGTGGACACCCAAACAGGGAGAGCACTACTGCGCACAACAATTGCTTATGAATCATGATACATAATTACTTTAAATTAATACCAAATTCATTTAAATTACACCAGTATTTTAAAAGATATCCCGGCTGATGTGAAGAAGTAAGGAAAAAGACATGTATGAACTGTTTGATATGTCGCGAGTTGCGGCCTATTTACTCCCTGTAAAAGTACGTGTTTACATCTCCGCTTCTTTTGACACTTTTTAACAAAACTCGCCTCCATTACTCGCCTTCCCATCGACATAAGTGCGAGCTAATTGAAAGCGTGCTTATCGGTGACCTGCCGTCAATTTCGAGTCTGTGGCAGGCCTTTTTGGAGTCAAATTATATTGCTTATATCTTAGACGAACTGTCCACTTGCTAACAGCTATCCTACGAACATTTCTGAGCTCTTGCTGGACGTCGATACCAGTCAGATGACGATTTCATAGAGAGGTGCACATAAAAAAACGGTCATCCCGCTGCGATGTGCACCGGCGCTGTTCAGAACATGGTCTCGGGATAAAGCCACCAGTCTCTCGAAAGCGTCTTAAAACTTTCCAAACCCAGGACTGGTTTATGTGGAGCTGTGTGACAGCCCGCTGGCAGAGCCCTTCTTGCAATAGTGCAACGATTTGTGCTGCTTCTGAAGGTGTAGAATCCCAGGTAAAGTGTCAAAAGAAGCGGAGATGTGTTTGGATTAACATGTGAAAGCAAAAATCCGAAAACACGTGCTTTTACAGGGAGTAAATAGGCCGCAACTCGCGACGTATCAAACAGTTCATACATGTCTTTTTCCTTACTTCTTTACATCAGCCGGGATATCTTTTTAAATACTGGTGTGATTTAAATGAATTTGGTATCAATTTAAAGTTAAAAGTCCAATCTTTAAAATGGTGCCACTTTTTTCGTTACTAACAAAATCGTTAGCACAGAAGATCGCGTGGAAACAACTTCATGTAAGTGATTCCATAGTTTTGCTCGCGAGTGTAGTTTCACCTAATTTCATATGTGCACTTTATCGTGACTCACACTGTATTAAATACATAATTGGATCTAATCAAGGATGACGAAAACAGAAGCTTTTACGATCGAGTCATTAACTGCTTAGCTGAAAGTTCTCCTGTTTTAAAAAAAATGTTGATTGGCTAGCTTTTTATTATTATTTGTTATTAGTAAATACCTAATTATTATTTTACTTTATTTTAGTATTGTCTCGGGCCTCGTGATTGCGATCAGCCACCCGGGCCCTTCCGGCCCAGTCCGACCCTGTATGTAAGCAATAGGTAAGTAGAAGTAGGTTCTAAGCAGATAGGACGCAGCTGCTTGCATAAAACATTGAACCCCCACGCCTGCCTGCTGGCTGAGACTACTAACATCATGAATAGCAATCTGGCTGAACCTTATTCGTTTTGCCAAGCAGAGTAGATACGTTTCCACCTGTACATAAAGTTAAGTAGGTACCTAACGTAGTTAGAAACAGTAAAATATTTAGTTAAAGTAAATAAGTCGGTACACATTTAGGTAAAAGCTAAAGCTTTTGTGTAAAATGAATACAGAATTCGGATTACTGGCACCTGATTTTATTCTCATTACTTAAGCTGTTAGCAAAATCTTAATTTTCCCTCTTACTGTAAAATCCAAATCAGTGCCATCTAGTCGATAGAGTACAGACTTGCTCAGAGATAGAAACAATGTTGTAATGTTACCGGTAATAATCGGTACCGGTGTCAATCTTCGTTTTTTTTTTAAGTCGTAGCTATATTCATTGCATTGCTTACATTTAGAAACACGGATGTGACAAGATGTCAGAAAGGAATGAAACGAAACGCGACATCAATCAAACAATCCAATATGGCCGAGTGCTTCGAAAGGGGTTGTTCGCGGCTTATTCCTCCCCAAATTTTAGTTATTTTAGTATATTTTTATTGAGATACGATTGTCTTACTATATTATGTAAGTCAATGCACCTAATGAAGACGTTTGCGTAAGTATAACATCGATAAGTGTGTTATTAACACAGGAATCCTTGACATAACGTTTTTGGGAAAGTTACCAGTGGCCTCTATTCACGTTATTACGACTTTATTTACAGGTATTCTGAAGATGCCAGTTAACCCTGTGTCTGAAACGAAAAAAGGAATCGAAAAATCTAAATTTTCGCTATCGTTAAACAGAAATAATGCTGTATGTGTGACTAACGAGAACAGAAAACTTGGAGATTCTAAAGAGAACATTGCTGTGAACAAACTAGCTGCTGGTGACAATAAGGAGAATAAGCCAGTGAAACGGCCGTTCAGGAACACCTACTTCAATACTCTAAGCGCAGCTAAAAGACTCAAACCTCTGATTGAAACATCAAAGTCAATAGGTTAGTTTCCAATAGGAATGATCCACATACTTTGGTAGTTCTTGTAATTAGCAACCGAATTGTTAAATTACAAGCCTCATTAGTTTATTATGAATAGCAAATCATGTTTCATAGTTTGCTAGAGTATTTACAGCTTATGAAATCTAAAAATGTAGAGAAAATAATAGTTTATGAAATTAAATGTTCTCGAAATAAATCAGTACGTCATATTGAATTAAAGTACGCTTTGTAACTTCTCAATAATTAACGTACAAATAATATCAGGAACATACAAATGATATAATATTTTTCATTGTCAACTTTCAGATAAACACGTCCCTGATCTAATAATACTAGAGCCCAAGCCTGCCAGCACTGCCATGTTGAATGGCCACCACCAGACGGAGAACCAGTATGGAGCGGCGCCGCGGAAGACTCCCATCGCCACTCTCTCCAACCTAGGAAACACTTGCTTTCTCAACAGTGTGCTTTATACATTACGGTGAGGAATATGTATAAAACGCGACTTCGTACATGTGGATCCCGTTTTACCCCCTTCATCTATCTTATGCGGTTTAGATTTTTTCATACAAATGTTTTTTCCTGCTAACTCCCGTTCCTGTGGGAATTTTGCAATATCCTGTTGTAACTGAGCTTTAAGTTTACTAAGGTACCTGCATACCAAATTTCAAGTGTCTAACTTAAGTGGTTTAGATTTTTCATACAAAAGGATTTTCCCGCTATTTCCTGTGGTATCCCCATGTATATTCCCGTGGGAATTTCGGGAATTCCTTTCTTAGTGCACCTCTACGGTACCTAAGCTACGTCCCTTCCAAATTACAAGTGCCTACGTTTAGCTGTTTAGGCTGTGTGTTGGTCTGTCAGTCAGTCAGTTTCTCCTTTTATATATTTAGAAGATAGATAGGCTACAGAATTAAATCCACCTGTAATGTTGGTAGTGACTTGTATGATGAGTCACTCAAAGTTGAGTCCATAGTAAGATCAACTGACTCAGTTTATTATAAGAATCATCAATCAAGTGTTTAGACAATAATCTTATGTCTGCTATAACCCATCGATCCCCAAGCAGACACATATGACTGTGTAACAATTGATTATTCAATGTCTCAATTTGCTGGCCTTGAAAAGTTAAACTTGTGCTCTCTTTTGATAATGTATTGATTGTACACAACTTTTCTACAATTTGATTATTACAGATTGAGATGTGTTAATTTAGTCTTAAAAACTCAATTTATTTTCAATTAATTGTAAACTTAGACAAACTGTATTTTTGAAATGCAACATTTTTTTTAAATAATGTTAAATTAAGTCACTTCTGTAATCGGATTCATTGCATCTCAATTACGCATAACTTACTGCTATTCTGCATAGTTTAACATCAACATACTTTTGTTTTTCATTTAGATATGCACCTCGATTCCTACACAACTTACACCACCTCGTATCGGACTTGGCCAGTCTAGAACAGAAGCTAGGAAGCATCCGCATGAAGAGTTCCTCTCTAGGCCGGAGTGCGGCAGGCCTAGCGTCTTCTGGAGCTCGGTCATGGAGCAGCAAAGATCTGCTCTCTCTCGGCCAAGCAGACAACAGCTCCGGAAAGAGTAAAATACAGGTGGGCCTTATCTAACTATAACACTGATAACAGATTGGGGTGTCTGATGTTTACGATAAGCTGACATTTTAATTCCTGGTTACCTAGTTTGATATGATCTCATATTTTTTAACAAATATTATCTTAAGTGTGAGATATTTAAATTAGAATCTTTTTACTGTATGCAAAAATGGCATATTATAATATTATTGTAACAACCACTGATTTGGATTAGCAAATCTAGTTTTGATGAACTGTTTTTATTTTATTTTATTAGGCATTCATAACTTGAAAGATTACAAACTGTCCATGAGTAGGGAAATCTCTAACACTGCTGTACCTCTGGAATTTTTTATTCCACAATTTTCTTCATAACTGCCTAGCTCGCATAAATATTTATAACTATGTATTTTGAAAACCTGTAAACCTTTGAAAAAGAGGCTGACAATAGTGTCTGAGTTTCTTGCGCTGCTTCTTCTCAGCACTGGCCTAATTATTGTCCTGAAGCAGTGGTAGGGTTAATACTGGGACGTGTAAAAGTGCTTTTTTTAAAGCCTACTTACAGAAATAAATGAGTTTTATTGAGTTTTGCCTGGCCCATTCGTTAGTTCGTTTCAGGCGAATCCACTGCTGGACAAAGGACTCCACCAAGGATTTCCACAAAGACCGGTCCTGCGCCGCTCGCATCCAGGCGCCTCCCGCGACCTTCACCAAATCGTCGGTCCACCTAGTGGGAGGAATGCCCACGCTACGTCTTCCGGCTCGTGGACAATATTCTATTTTAACAATACACAATGTTCCACAGATAGCAACGGAGAAGCTTCACGAGACATACTTCAGCATGCGAGCGGCGGAGAGCAAGTGCCTCAGCAGTAGTTCGGCCGACGCCAGCCCGGAACCCTTCGCGGCTGACGCCTTCCTTGCTGCGTTGAGGGACGTCAACTCCACCTTTGAAGGTACATAATTAACTGCAATCAACACCTCGTTCATCAATACCTGCTGCAATTATACTTCTTTTACCAACCACAAGAACAAACTGCCCCCCCTAGACAAAATGCACATTTTGATCGAATCGAAAATCGAATCCGTCTAAACTCCATACAAAATTATTGTCTTTTCAATTTGTCTACTAGACCCACTGTACTCGCACAAGCAGAAAGTTGAGGTTTAAAGTTATTTTTTTTTAATAATGGTAATAAATTTATTTTTTCTAAAATTACTCATGGTAAATATACTTGTGTTACGAGTGGGATTGCCACAATAGTTCAGCGGCGGGGTTTGAACCCGCGGTTCTAGTTCTCGAGTCGGCCAGTCCGACCTTCACCGTTCATCTATTGCCACTTCATGTATGTACCTATGTTCTTTTGATGTGGCCTGTGGCAAAGTTTCTGCCTAAGCTGTTTATTCTAAATCTGGGGGCACGGTAGTGCCCCCGCCAAGTCGAGCGCGAAGCAAACACTGCCGTACCATCCTTTACTGGAACCATTTCGCCGCATTTTCAGGCCCCTATTTGAGAACCTCTAGATAAGACCAGAACACAGAAATTTTCGTCATCTATAGTCTATCCAATACAGTGTGAGTCACGTTAAAGTGTACATATGAAAATAGATGAAACTAGACCTGTTTTTATCGACAAAAAAGAGGTCAAAAAATTTTTGAGATTTTTTTTTAATTTTTTATACAATTTTTTTTCTTCCAATTACTTATTGTAAAGAAAACGTAATAACTTTTAAAATAAGTGGTAGATCCTGATAAAATAAAAACAGTAATAATGCTAAATAATAGGCGATACTTAAAAAATACATAAAATACACAAAAAAGGCCAACAAATAATAAAAAATGATACTTTTTGAAAAAAATCTGCTTTAAAATTCGTGTTTTTTTGGTTATTTGATAAATTTCTCCAAAAAATGCCCCTATAACCGGTGGTTTTTATTACTTTGTATTATTCTCTATCGTATTACCTTCGTAAAACCAAAAATCGCATGTCTCTATCCCTATTACAACATTTGCTATGATCGTTTGAACAAAGGCCTGCCACAACATTTTTCTCCGCTACAGTTAGAGACAATTTTAATTTTAACTAAAATGCTTATTTTACTTTGAAATCTTTTGTTTTTATTTGAAATCTAACTTGTCTTTATCAAAATAACAAATCTAGAGCCATTTTCAGTTTCGTTGTTAACGAAGCGTTGAATGGCGCGCCCGGAGAGGCTTAGTTCAAACGATCATTGCAAACGTTGTGATAGGGATAGAGACATGCGATTTTTGGTTTTACGAAGGTAATACGATAGAGAATAATACAAAGCAATAAAAACCACCGGTTATAGGGGCATTTTTTGGAGAAATTTATCAAATAACCAAAAAAACACGAATTTAAAACAGATTTTTTTCAAAAAGTTTAATTTTTTATTATTTGTTGGCCTTTTTTTATGTATTTTATGTATTTTTTTAGTATTGCCTGTTATTTAGCATTATTACTGTTTTTATTTTATCAGGATATACCGCTTAGTTTAAAAGTTATTACGTTTTCTTTACAATAAGTAATTGCAAAAAAAAAAATTCTATAAAAATTTTTAAAAAAATCTCAAAAAAATTTTGACCTCTTTTTTGTCGATAAAAATAGGTCTAGTTTCATCTATTTTCATATGTACACTTTAACGTGACTCACACTGTATAGCTTGATTAGAATGACAGCTGCCATCAAAAGTAACGACATAACTTTGTAGTAGCGATCAATGAGAGCTAAATATTGGCGGACAAGAAATAATTCACGTCTGACCTACAAACAATATTTTCGACGACAGTGCTTCCAATAAAATTGTTAATTTTGTGTATATGCAGCGTTAAATTACACCAATAAGTAGTAATTCGAAATTATAAAAATCAAGCTAGAGTATTAACGACGTCTCTACAAGGTTATCTCGAGTTACAAAAATGTTAGTGTTGGGACATATCGACAAATGTCATATTAAACATATTTAACAAATTTTTTTTCTAACTAATTTTTTAACATATTTAAGTCAAGTTATACGTTTTTCTAAATTTTCACTATTAAAAACCAAAAAACATTTCATTCTTAAATAATCAAACATCGGAATTCAATCACCGGTAATTTTTTGGGTATTCATAGCATTGTTGCTCTAGAAGAGATGCCCACCGCCCTCTAGCGAGAGGAAAAAACCACTGAAGAACACTGATGATAATGACTACGACTTAGGTTGTACACCCTTGACATGAATTTTAAATTTTACTGTCTTTAAATTTAAATCATAATTGTCGTTTTTATGAAGAAAAATTGGGTGCATTTTTTTTATATCATTTTTTCGAAAACTTATCGATACATCTATGTGAACCGTACGAAACATACTCAGCACTAATCACATTCGTTTGACAGCCGTCATTCTAATCAAGCTATATTGGATAGACTATAGTAAGCTGTAATCACATACTTAAAATCCAAAATTTCAAGTCTGTAGGTCATTTAGTTCCGAAGTTATGCGAAAGCAAAGTTTCGCATTTACGACACTCACTCACTCACTGATGATCATCAAAATAGAACTAGTACTTCCCATCGACTCAGAGAGCTGAAATTTGGTACAGAGAATTTGGTAAACATTAACTATAATAATAAAGAAATCGCAGTAAGGAACCAAAGACTTGGCACGACTTTGTCTAGATTTCATTACTTTTTAGAGATAAACAAGCAGCGCCATCGAGACTTGGCTAGTTTTTTACAGAATGTTTTTAGTGGGTAGATTTTACTTCTTAGAAACCTTTGTTTCAAAATGACTAAAAACTTTGAATTTCTGGTATATCTCTTTTAATTTATTGTATTCTATGTACTAATATACCTATTATTGTTTCATTGCGCAGGCAACCGCCAACAAGACGCGCACGAGCTGCTAGTGTGCATACTAGACAACATCCGCGAGACGTGTCGAGCGCTTAGCACACGCGCCGCACGATTGCAGCTACACGAAAATGGCGACAGGTTAGCATTATTTATTCATTTTCTTAGTTCAGCCACGGTAATACTATGGTCCGCCCCCTTAGACGATGTACAGATGACAGTACATCAAGTTCTGTGACATCTTATTCAGTTATAATGAGGGCTATCGTTTTTATACTTAACAGTTGGCACCCCTGGCGATTGACAGGACCTTACTCTACAGTGGCGCCATCTTGATGAGTGCAAATGCGATAGTCCTCCTACCATTTTAGCGCTCACAAGTTGGTGCCGCCACTGTCTTCGCTACTAGCAAGTGACAGGACCTTACTCTACAGTGGCGCTAACTGGTGAGCGCTAAAACGATAGCCCTCATTGGGTCAATTTTGCAACAAAACTGTATAGTCTGATGTGTTTGCTGTCCTTTGTACCATTCTAGACCAGGGGTCTCCAAACTTGGGGCCATAATTTTTTTTTCGGTTTGTTGCTAGGGCCATAACATTTTTTTAATTTTTCTGCCTCCTATGCAAACATAGGCTTAGTCTTAAGCTGTCGCGGGCCGGATTGATGACAGTGGCGGGCCGTAGTTTGGAGACCCCTGTTCTAGATCATTCAATTTCACAGCTACTTCACAGAACTTAGTTATTGCAGAGTAAAAATCAAAATCAAAATCAAAAAATATTTATTCAGTTTAGACCACAAGTGGCACTTATGAAATTGTTATGGCAAAGTTTTGCATATTGAAACTAAGTAATATTCATCTTCCAGCAACGGCATCGGCCGCCAGCCTAGCTTAGACGGCGACGGCGGGAAGCCAACCCTCGGCAACCTTCGCAAGTCCTGGAAGAAACGCAAAGAAGTGCTCGCTAGTGAGAAGAAAAACTCCCCTACGGAAGAGAAGAGCGCAGCGCCTGCCGACCCTGAGAGGGATGAGAGGTCGAGGCCTGGCTGGGACTTCGTGGCTGATGACTTTGAAGGTACGTAGTAAGAACTATAGTCTGGTCTGTGAGCACGTAGAATTTTCGCGATGTCGCGACTATGCGACGGGCGCCCGCAGTGAGTGTGCGAGCGCGACAGCAACATAATTACACGCGAGCTATAAGGATGGGTAGCTTGGGGTCATTGGACAAAATTCTACGTGCTCACAGACCGGGCTTTATCACTATATTTGCGTTTACTAGTTGACGCTACTGGTGACCAAAGGTCCTGTCAGTTGACGCCACATAAGCTACTTTCACTAAAGTCCGGTCGGCGAGCACAGAATTTCATCCAATGACCCCAAGCTACCCATCCTTATCGCTCGCGCGTGATTATATTGCTGTTGCGACTGCGGTGGGCGGCCGCAGTGAGTGTGCGAGCGCGACAGCAATTTATGCACGAGCGATAAGGATGGGTAGCTTGGGGTCATTGGACGAAATCCTATCTGCTCGGCGACCGGAATTTAGCTAGTGGTTAAGAAAACGCAGTGCTCTCTCAGAAGAGAAGAGCGCAGCGCCTGCCGACCCTGAGAGGGACGAGAGGTCGAGGCCTGGCTGGGACTTCGTGGCTGATGACTTTGAAGGTACGTAGTAAGAACTATAGTCTGGTCTGTGAGCACGTAGAATTTTCGCGATGTCGCGACTATGCGACGGGCGCCCGCAGTGGGTGTGCGAGCGCGACAGCAACATAATTACACGCGAGCTATAAGGATGGGTAGCTTGGGGTCATTGGACAAAATTCTACGTGCTCACAGACCGGGCTTTATCACCATATTTGCGTTCACTAGTGGACGCCACTGGTGACCAAAGGTCCTGTTACTAGTTGGCGCCACATAAGCTACTTTCACTAAAGTCCGGTCGCCGAGCAGATTTCGTCCAATGACCCCAAGCTACCCATCCTTATCGCTCGCGCGTGATTATATTGCTGTTGCGACTGCGATGGGCGGCCGCAGTGAGTGTGCGAGCGCTATAGCAATTTTATGCGCGAGCGATAAGAATGGGTAGCTTGGGGTCATTGGACGAAATCCTATCTGCTCAGCGACTGGAATTTAGCTAGTGGTTAAGAAAACGCAGTGCTCTCTCAGAAGAGAAGAGCGCAGCGTCTGCCAACCCTGAGAGGGACGAGAGATCGAGGCCTGGCTGGGACTTCGTGGCTGATGACTTTGAAGGTACGTACGTAGTATGAACTATAGTCTGGTCTGTGAGCACGTAGAATTTTCGCGATGTCACGACTATGCGACGTGCGAGCGCGACAGCAACATAATTACACGCGAGCGATAAGGATGGGTAGCTTGGGGTCATTGGACGAAATTCTACGTGCTCACAGACCGGGCTTTATCACCATATTTGCGTTCACTAGTTGACGCCACTGGTGACCAAAGGTCCTGTCACTCGCCTTACTAGTTGGCGCCACATAAGCTACTTTCACTAAAGTCCGGTTGCCGAGCAGATTTCGTCCAATGACCCCAAGCTACCCATCCTTATCGCTCGCGCGTGATTATATTGCTGTCGCGACTGTGCAATGGGCGGCCGCAGTGAGTGTGCGAGCGCGACAGCAATTTATGCGCGAGCTATAAGGATGGGTAGCTTGGGGTCATTGGACGAAATCCTATCTGCTCGGCGACCGGAATTTAGCTAGTCGTTAAGAAAACGCAGTACTCTCTCAGAAGAGAAGAGCGTAGCGCCTGCCGACCCTGAGAGTTCGTGGCTGACGACTTTGAAGGTATGTAATTGCTATTTTTAATGCAGACTATACAAGCGACTGAACTCCGAATACCACGGCCATTAAGTTTACATTGTTCACATTTACAGAGTAAACTAACTTTTTTTTATCTTATTCTTCAATCCCACCTATGATGATCTGACATTGATGGCTGGGGTCTACAGTCTGAACTGATTCCAAAACGGACCGAGGACCCGCGCGAGTTTAAGCGGAGGCCCTAGGGCCTAAGTGACTCGCAATGAAGTGGAAATCTAGTCTTACCTACACTCAAATATATTTTTTCCAAGCATGATGGTACTAAGGCCCGTTTTCCACCAAGGCGCAGCGGAGACGTGACTCGAACAACCAATCGGA
The DNA here is from genome assembly GCF_004193835.3 of Ostrinia furnacalis. Taxonomy (NCBI): domain Eukaryota; kingdom Metazoa; phylum Arthropoda; class Insecta; order Lepidoptera; family Crambidae; genus Ostrinia; species Ostrinia furnacalis. Next base: position 36,528 of record NW_021131525.1, on the reverse strand, counting down.
TTTCATTCTCCAATAATTAATGAAATCTGATTGGTTATTCAATCCACATGTCCGTTCCGCTTCGCCTTAGTGGAAACCGGGCCTAACTGATCTTCATCATCATTTCAGCCATAGGACGTCCACTGCTGAACATAGAATAAAGACCCTATGTACAACATGAATGGAATGCAATTAAGATATTGACTATTGACTAATAGGCTTCCCCCAATGCTTTCCACATTGATCGATTGGTAGCGGCCTGCGCCCAGCGCTTCCCTGCTACCTTTATGATGTCGTCGGTCCACTTTATCATGGTTATTATGTTGTCGCAGGCATGATGGTGGTCCGCACGATGTGCCTGGAATGCGAGACAGTCACGGAGAAGTCTCAAGCCGTGTGCGAGTTATGCGTGCCGGTAGGCGACGACGACGCCGACGACGAGCCCTTCCGCGCCGCCTGCCTGTCCAGCGAGTACCTGCGCGACCAGAACAAGGTAACACAGACTTCTAAAGCCCGGTCCGTGAGCACGTAGAATTTTTTCCAATGACCCCAAGCTACCCATCCTTATCGCTCGCGCGTAATTATGTTGCTGTCGCTCTCGCACACTCACTGCGGGCGCCCGTCGCACAGTCGCGTCAGCAATATAATTACGCGCGAGCGATAAGGATGGGTAGCTTGGGGTCATTGGACAAAATTCTACGTGCTCACAGACCGGGCTTTAAAAAGAAAAGGAATTTATTCAATGCAAGTACAAAATAAAATAACCAGGCCTGTTCATCTCCCCGAGTGGGCATCGAAAACAAAACACGCGCGGGGTACCATCCACAAGAGATTCACGAGCGAGTAGTGAGTGACGCGTCGCTTGCCTCTCCAGCTAGTACCTGCGCGACCAGAACAAGGTGATAATGTTACTATGACTATGATGATAGGGAGTATTCTTAATGCTCTCATAGGCACATTGCATCTGTGCGACCAGAACAAGGTAAGTGTTACTTCGATAGTGAGTGTAGTGGAAGTTATTAAATGAAAAGAGTGGACTGTATAAAATTAGTTGTCTATTCGGTATAAATTTACAATGATGTTGAGACTGTTTAGTGCAAAGTCGTTGAAGAGAGTGCGTCAGGATCGTCTTCTTCTATGTTCGCTCGCGAACCGAACATTGCTCGTTCGTTCGCCGAACGCTCGCCGCTCCCTCCGGTCACGCCGCCCGCGGGCAATGTCCGTGAGTAGACAGTAAGGCTGTTATGATGATAGGGAGACGCTCACAATACTTACTTTTCTCGTAGGTATAACTACAGAGTGCCTGTGCGACCAGCAGGGTTGCATGATTTAAATCAAGTTGATTTAAATCATGATTTAAATCACGATTTTTATTACATGATTTTTTTAATAAAAATCATTGATTTAAATCAATGACCGAAAATGGAATTAATGAAAAGCTGGGAGTTAAGAGCCATTTCACAAAAATATTCCGCGCGAATTTAGGTAAAAGCTGTCAACGCAACGTCAAAAGAGTAAAAAGAACGCTGAAATGGACAAAAAAATCTTGAGCCGTGACCGTATTAAGACTTGATTTAAGTTATTAATTTTAAGGTAGAATGAGGTATTCAAACTTGATTTAAGTTATTAATTGTAAGGTAGAATGAGGTATTCAAACTTGATTAATTAATTTAAATTTTTAATAGAGTTTATTAAGTCTTATATTTCGATTCATAATGAAACACGAATAGGTATAATATGTAAAATATATATTAAGTACAAAATAAAGACAGTCACATAGTGAAAAATAAATCTGCCCCCTTACAGCTCCATCATCGGACCCTGGATACAGGACTTTGAAAATGAGTCTGCGGCAATTTTTTCGTAAAATGGTTGTGGTAGATAGGGCACTGTGAATTAAGCAAAAGAGTTTTAGTAAATCCGTTTCATTAGTGGTCAACAACAAGGATTGACCTATCTTTTGCAGTTATTAAATAATCTCTGGGTGTTGCTTAAGATAGTAATTCATGCTTCCAAAATCTTAGGAATTCGCACGAAAATGTAAAATGGCTCTTAATATTAATCAACTGTAATGTTCGAAAACAATGTTAATATTAGGTGTTAATGTATGAAATTGTTGTTTTGTATGGAGAATCTGAAAAATTTAATTTTTCCATACAATCACATTTGCGATCTTTCAGATAACCACATAATTAATTTTTTTTGGCGGTGTTGCCTTCTCCATACATCAATTCTACGTTAATAAAAATGTATTCCGTAAGAAAAACTAAAGAAATGATCGCAGAACCTAATAAAAATAAAAAAATGATTGATTTTTTGATTAAAATAAAAAAATTGTGATTCTTATCCACCCTGGCGACCAGAACAAGGTAACTGATTGGACTGGAAGGATTGTGCATCGCCCCGAGTAGGCATCAAAAACAAAACACGCGCGGTGTACCCGCCGATCGGTTTTAGATTATCATCTTTCGCGCGCTGTCAACTGCAAGGCGAGACGTTTACGGAGCGGATAAGTGTGCGTGCGTTGCGGTATGGAGTTTCATAAGAATACTGACTGCCTCGAGGTGATACGGTTACGATCCCTTTCCGGGTTGATAAGTGCGCTAGGTCCTTTATAGTGTTCGGGAAATACAGCAGCAAACAACGAATTCTAGTCCCTAGCTGTTTGCATTGTAAAAGAGTTATCGAATCGCTTAGTGCGAGCTGGTGGAATGTCGACAATATAGGAATGGTACGCTAGCCTGCGTCTAATTCCCCGGTGAAAAAAAGGGGCTGGTGGAATTCCACCAGGTCGTATAATTCTTTTTTTTTGTGATTTTAGTTAACAAATCAGGTGTTGCAGCGTTCAGTTCAGATAGAATACTATCTGAGTAACTTATAAACGTTTTCTTTTTTACAGTACTGGTGCGAACGATGCCTCCGCTACAACGAGGCGAGACGGAGCGTCGCCTACTCGCGTCTCCCGCGACTACTAGTGCTGCAACTGAAGCGGTTCAGCGGCGGCATGGAGAAGATCACGCGTCACGCGCCCACGCCGCTGCTCATGCCTTGCTTCTGCGAGCCTTGTGCTCGCCGGCTGCCCGAGCAGCAGCCGCAACACAGGTATATACAGACAGGTCTAAAGTCCAGTCGCCGAGCACGTAGAACTTCGTCGTACCAGGCTTTAGTCGCAACATAGTTACATAAAGACAGGTCACAATATCTGAAGCGGTTCAGCGGCGGCATGGAGAGGATCACGCGTCACGCGCCCACGCCGCTGCTCATGCCTTGCTTCTGCGAGCCCTGCGCTCGCCGGCTGCCGGAGCAGCAGCCGCAACACAGGTACAGATAAACAGGTCTAAAGTCCGGTCGCCGAGCACGTAGAATTTCATCCAATGACCCCAAGCTATATTCTTATCGCTCGCGCGTAATTATGTTGCTGTCGCGCTCGCACACTCACTGCGGCCGCCCGTCGCACAGTCGCGACAGCAATTACGCGCGAGCGATAAGGATGGGTAGTTTGGGGTCATTAGATGAAATTCTACGTGCTCGGTGACCGGGCTTTAGTCGCAACACAGTTACATAAAGACGGGTCACAATATCTGAAGCGGTTCAGCGGCGGCATGGAGAAGATCACGCGTCACGCGCCCACGCCGCTGCTCATGCCTTGCTTCTGCGAGCCCTGTGCTCGCCGGCTGCCGGAGCAACAGCCGCAACACAGGTACAGATAAACTGGTCTAAAGTCCGGTCGCCGAGCACGTAGAATTTCGTCCAATGACCCCAAGCTCGCTCGCGCGTAATTATGTTGCTGTCGCGCTCGCACACTCACTGCGGCCGCCAGTCGCACAGTCGCGACAGCAATATAATTACGCGCGAGCGATAAGGATGGGTAGATTGGGGTCATTGGACAAAATTCTACGTGCTCACGGACCAGGCTTTAGACAGGGTTAGTCGCATCATAGGTACAGATAAACATGACTGGTCGCATCATAGGTACAGATAGGGCTAGTCGCAACACAGGTACCTACATAAAGACAGGTCACAATATCTGAAGCGGTTCAGCGGCGGCATGGAGAAGATCACGCGTCACGCGCCCACGCCGCTGCTCATGCCTTGCTTCTGCGAGCCCTGCGCTCGCCGGCTGCCGGAGCAGCAGCCGCAACACAGGTACATATAGACAGGGCTAAATTCCGGTCGTCGAGCACGTAAAATTTCGTCCAATGATCCCAAACTACCCATCATTATCGCTCGCGCGTAATTATATTGCTGTCGCGACTGTGCGACGGGCGGCCGCAGTGAGTGTAAGACTGATTTGACTGATAAAATAAAACTGATTTTTCAATTAATTTAGTTCATAATCTAACCCAAGTGCTCCAGATATTAATCAACCACTATACACCTTCCAGATACATCCTATGGGGCGTGATAATGCACCTGGGGCAGACGCTAACCGGCGGCCATTATGTAGCATACGCACGAGACTCGCCCGCCGAACCAGCTTGTCGCCGCCAAGCGCCGCCGGATCACGCTGCGCCGCCCACTACGTCTGGGTAAGAAGATTGCAACTTTATGTATAGTGGGATAAGGTTTAAAGCAGTGTTTTTCAACCTTTTTCATAACACGACCCCCCCTAGTATGAAAAAATTTTTGGCGACCCCCCGACCGTTCGCTTTTTTTTCATGCATTTTATAATGTTGCAAAGATGTTTGTAGGGACCGAATACTTCAATCCATAGAACATTTGCATAATTAGATTTGGGATTAATCTGTCTTGAAAATATATTTTTTTTTACTGAAGTAGTTTTTACGACCTCTCGCGACCCCCCTATAGAGGCGCGACCCATAGGTTGAAAAACACTGGTTTAAAGTGACAGCTAGTCAACCCACAAGGTGGACCGCCGACCTGATTAAGGTAGCAGAAGGACGCTGGACGCAGGCCGCTACCAAACCGTGCGATGTGGAAGTCATTGGGGAAGGCCTATGTTCAGCAGTGGACGTCCTGTGGCTGAAATGATGATGATGATGACAGCTAAAGCTTGGTCCGTGAGCACGTAGAATCCCGTCCAATGACCTCAAGCTACCCATCCTTATCGCTCCCGCGTAATTATATTGCTGTCGCGACTGTGCGACGCGCGCCCGTAGTGAGTGTGCGAGCGCAACAGCAACATAATTACGTGCGAGCGACAAGGATGGGCAGCTTGGGGTCATTGGACGAGATTCTACGTGCTCACGAACCAGGCTTTAGTCACCGCTAAGATGGCCGCTACCTCCAGGTAAGGGGATTGCACTTGTATGTAAAGCGAGGGTAGGGTTAAAGTGGCAGACGCTGACCGGTGATCACTATGTAGTGTGACTTGCCACGTCGGGGTAAGGAGAATGTAAAGCGATGTTAAGTTCAAAATAGCAGACAGACATACGAGGCTGTTCATAAGGTCGAATATAGCGAAGAAACCTTCATGTATAGAATAGTAAGGTACAAAGTATCAGACAAATATGTCGCGCTGTACATTACCTTTTGAGTAAGGTTCACAGTGCCCATCAACGTTTATAATTTACTAGCTTTCCGCCCGCGGCTTCGCCCGCGTGGAATTTTGTCTGTCACAGAAAAACTTTATCGCGCGCGTCCCTGTTTCAAAAACCGGGATAAAAACTATCCTATGTTCTTTCCCGGGACTCAAACTATCTCTATGCCAAATTTCATCAAAATCGGTTGCGAGGTTTAAGCGGGAAAGCGTAACAGACAGACAGACAGACAGACAGAGTTACTTTCGCATTTATAATATTAGTTGGGATACCTTATTTTCAGCTGTGTAAGGTTCAAAATGAGAGTCAACCACAGTAAAAGCTTTTGTCAATTAGCTTGCAACCTCGTTCATCACATCAAAACCCCTTGTAATCAAAATAATCCGTCAAGACAACAACGCGACATCGTGAATCCTCATTTATTTTTACGATAGACTAGACGTCAGGGGCTTCCACGTAGGGTTGCCAACTTTTCTTTCAAAATATAAAGTATATCAGAGGTCGGAGAAGGAAAACAGACAGTATTAAAAAAAAAACAAACAGTATAGCTCTACAACGCGTACTTAAATGTGGTGTTGGGCATTTACTTTTAAAAATATCTATGAATACTAGTGATGCTAGCTGAAAACAGTATTTTGTATACTTTATTTTTGTTCAACAGTAAAAAGTATAATTTAGTGAAAAACAGTATAATACTGTTCAAAACAGTATAGTTGGCAACCCTACTTCCACGATACCACGCTTATCGTACCTTCACTTGTCGCGTTACCAAGAAGCACAGTATCGGCCGTCCGTTAGTCAGATTCGATTATCACCAAATAGATAATGTTACTGACACAACAGCTCTATACTCCTTATGTTAAAGTAAAAAAAACAATGCTTATAATCAAATTCACGCCCGTGTTTACACGAACCAATCACAGAGCTCTATTCAACGCTGTGCGTTCGATGCTGCTTCACTTAAGCAAGCATCGTTTGTGAATACAGGTTTTAGTCTCATTTTTCACTTACTGAGAAAACCCAAAGTCCCCTTACGTATCTAGATGTCACGTACAGAGCATGTGCAAAGTTGTGTCATAAAATATTGTAAATAGGTGCTATTTTTCAATAAAACTGTTTAATGTGCTGGCGACTGTACTTTTTACCTTTTGACAGCTCGGTCTAGTCTTATCCTGATTGATAGACTTGTCATTGATAAAAATAATCTAATACATTCTTATTTATTTGACAGACCATAAAGTAGGTGCGAACTGGTTTCCTTGCCAGTTTTTTAATCATTTGTCCGATTACAATATCTTATCATGAGTATAAAATTTAATAAAATTAGTTCATCACGACGCAAAACATGATACGTAATAGGTACCTATGCTAGATCACGCAGTTTTTATCAGATCGTACGTGATTGTTTAACCTTTATTTTTTATGGCAGTGTTGCATTTTAATCGTGAATGATATCTGCCTGTGTTAGACCACACCATACTTTTTAATAAACATCTCCAACAGATATATTCTTACCTAACTTTTTTTTCTCTGATCCGGTTGCATGAATATTTGTTAGAAACTCGTCAGATAGCCAACCTTCACTTGTTAGGATAACTCACTGAATCTTTGTGAACAGGGAAACTGACATTTAAGGCTGGGTTGCACCATTTTATTTTAACTCTAACAAACGTCAATAGTCTCAAACTCAATACAAATAACTCCAGTTCTGGTCATAGTCACGGTTGAAATAAGGTGGTGCAACTCAGAGTTTTCAGTATAATATGCGTAGATCAAGACATTCAAATTCATCTCTAACCTTAGCCATTCAAATTCCAGATTCATGCGAACGCTGTTCAACCGGCCTCGCCCGCCGCCGGCCGGTTGCGCGGCTAAAGAATGCTGCGTGCCTAGACCTCGGAGCGAAGCGTGCTGGCTGGCCTGCGACGACGAACTAGTCAAACCCATCTCCAACGAGGAGTTCGAGGATTTACTCTCCGCGGAACCCAAAATGAGGTCCGCGGCAACACCATACCTACTCTTCTACGTCAAAAGCGAAGTCGGCTAGTGACCGCCGCACGCGTTGCGGCCGCGAAACGCTCGCTACTTCAGCAAACGGTACTTTGGCGTCTTCATGTATTCATTTGACTATTGATTGGTGTAGCGAAGTCGATTTTTGATGTCACCAGTGACTTGGATTTTGTATTTTATGGTAAAACATTTGCCTGTTTTTGGTTTTGGAGACACGTACAAAATGAATCGATTAGAAATATATTTTTAAAAGATCGCTAACAAAATGTGTAATGATTGTTTTAGTCTGGTGTATGTAATTGACAATTGATTTATCATTGTCTATTGGTCACAAGTTTTCATGTTTATTGTAATTATATGAAATTCAAAAATCGACTCGCTGGCATAAGTGATATTACATTGGCAGCGGGTATCGCGCGTTTGGTGTCACGTGGAACAAACGATTGTATTGCTGTGTAAAATAAAATTGCTGTAGTAACTAAACTACGGTTTAACGTCCGTATTGCCTTGTATAAACAGAACGGCTAGCAGGTCCAAGTGAATATCTACCAGTGTTGTTCAAACCATACAGGTCTTATGACAAAGATCGTTATACGTCGTACGATTAAGGTGCTCGATATTGAAGCTATACGGTCCCTTTGTACTACGTCAACGTAACTTAAATACATTCGATTTAACATCGATTCTAATCTAGAGATTTATAATTCGAGTTGATCAGAATCGCAGATTATTGCAGTACTCTCACTAAATAGACACGAAAATACGACCCACTAAGGACATCTTACCATGAAATTTCGTTGTGACGAATGCCATTGGTCAATAGACTCACTGTTACACTTCTGCACCAATATCTCAATAATCTGCAATTATGAAACTGCTCGCATTATAAAATCAACTAACCTATCTTCAGTAGCTTCTTGGTTTCTTCTAAAGCCTGGTCCGTGAGCACGTAGAATCCCGTCCAATGACCCCAAGCTACCCATCCCACACTCACTGCGGGCGACCGTCGCACAGTCGCGACAGCAACATAATTACGAGCGAGCGATAGGGATGGGTAGCTTGGGGTCATTGGACGGGATTCTACGTGCTCACGGACCAGGCTTTAACACCTTTTAAAATGTCGAAATTGTTCCTAGAATGTTCTAAGGCGGTTCCCAGTGAACATGGAGTATTATTTCACACCGTCTAATCTATTAGATTGTAACTTAGCTCTTTCGTTCTTTCATTTAGACGCTTAAAAGACAAACCTAGATGTAGGCACAAACTAATAATGTGTGTCAGCCTGACGTGATATTATGAACGTAGCTAAAGTATATTATATGTATATGAAAAATAGTATTTAGATATCGATCAAATATATTGTAAAGTATAACAAGCGTTCGAGATATTTTCACTCGTTACGATCTGACAATATGGACTCTTAAATAGTTTGGATATATCTTCTGATGTATACTGATTGTATATTTGACGTTTAGCCTGTTACTGCGTGAAATATTATATGAGATGTATATTGCGGCGTGAAGCATAAAATATTATATTCTGGCCTAAACTATATGGCTCGATTCTGAGATTTCAATTATCTATTACTAAAGCCCGGTCTGTGAGCACGTAGAATATTTATCCAATGACCCCAAGCTACCCATCCTTATCGCTCGCGCGTAATAATATTGCTGTCGCGACTGTGCGACGGGCGCCCGCAGTGAGTGTGCAAGCGCAACAGCAACATAATTACGCGCGAGCAATAATAATGGGTAGCTTGGGGTCATTGGACAAAATTCTACGTGCTCGCAGACCAGACTATAACTAAATATAAGTATTTGTCTCTTTTTAGTCTTAGTACACAAAATATACAAGATGACTGTAAAACAAAGCTGTCAACTATTTTTTACAGTTTTATGTGTTATTTGTGCAATATAATTGTGAATATATTTCAGTCTAATTATAGATAATTTTAGATAGAATTTACACTCGAATGACAAATCATTAAGATAAGTTGGATAATTTACCCTGCTAAGATTCTAAAGAACAAAGAGGTATTATAGTTTTAGATATAAAATCTTAGGATCGAGCCCGTTGTCTGTTTGTCGCATAGTTCCAATCTAAATACGATGTTATCGACCAATGAATATAGAAAACAATATTTTTCCTCAACGTTAGATTACACTATCGAATTTTATTACCAGTAATTTATTTAATGTTAACCCTTTTTTGCGATATGTTAATGTTCGACCTTTATGTGACAAAACGCACATGTAGTTACTTTACTTAGTTTAGAATTCAATGAGACTACAACGATACAGTGCTTGCTACGAGATACGACTGCTTTCTTTAAAATTTTTAATACTCTGCGAATAAGAATTTATTATTATTGTGCATCTATGAAAACTTTTGTTCTAAACAACCTCAATACTATTTTTGTACATGGCAGCTAAATTACTGTGTAAATTATTTATTGATACTTTTTTTTAATTTTATACAATAGCCCCTGATTTTCGCAGGCAATAAACAAAAATGTGCAACTATTTTATAAAATTGTAAATAACCAATCATCTCAAATTGTATTTATAAATACTAACTTTTCTATGCGTGTCTTCAAATCAACTCTCAATATTGCCTGCTGAAATCTAAACTCTATCGCTAATAGAGGGTTAATAAATTAAAAAGTTGAAATTGTAATTTTTTATTTTAGGTGCATCTAGGTGTAGCATACACACAAATCGTGCACATTCGGTAATATTAAAATGACCAATGGTTTTGAAGTACGAAGATGTTAACTTTCATTTTGTATTGTGATAACTATTAAAAAAAAACACCAACAAAAATAATATACAAAATTAATGATTGCATGAATTTGAATATTTTCAGTGGTTCTTTTCAGAGGAACTATGTATTGATATTTGATACTAAATGACACCAGTTCTAAATACTTACAATTTAGCCCCATAAATAAATGTTCAACTTGTGGCTTGAAATCCGTCATATTATAGTTGATTTTTCATAGATATAAAGAAGTGTTCTAGTATGAATTATACATGTAGTTATTGGCAGTAGCCACCGAGGAGATCGAATGTGCACGATATAAATTTCCTTATGAGTAAAACGCGGCGATACTGTGTAAACTACTGTAAATTTTATTGCAGATGCCATTCCAAAAACCTTTGAAAAAGGTACAATTCTTGTCAGTAGTTATATGAGTTTTATGTTTAGTTTTATCGGACAAAATGTTATTATCATTCATTTTCATTGTAAATTGGATTTGGATAATAAAAGTAAGTTCAATATGTACTTGTTTTATTTCGCGTTATTACAGGCGTATGATCTCGTATGATGAACTCTAAGAAACTGATCCGTATGGTAGAAGATACTACGCGAATTTGTAACAGAAATAAATGGAATTAGTTATTTAGAATAAAATTATGAAATTGCTTGCAGGTTCTGCTTAATTTTAGAAAATTATTACCTATTGGGTATAAGTAAAACTACAAAAGTTACCCACGCCAGCAACACATAAAAATCAAACAATTTGCTCAATTCATCAATCATACGCACTTAACTTCGGAGGACCTTGAGAGGCCAATATAGTCAATTTAAAATGCAAAACGTGTTTCTCTATCGCGACATAGTGGAAGAAAACTCGCGACCTAGCCTGCCTGGTCTGGCGTGTTCATGTGGTCGACCGATAATAGTGATAAGGGGGTAAGCTGGGTTTAACATCAAGAGATAAAATCGATGACCGGGCACAAGTCTCGTCTTAACTTTAACGCGGTAGGGTCGTGTGTGTAGTGTGTAATTTTTTATGTTTAATTTATTAATTGAACAGAACAATGAAAGCTGTAGAAACAAGGAATAGACATTTTGTAAGTACACTTAACTAAATAGTACCTCTTACTTTAGGATTTAAGTTTTATTTATTTATGACCTACTTTCAGATGACATAAACAGGGAGATTAATTTGTGATAATATTTAATTATGATGAATAAGTTGTGAATCTTTCATTCATACAATGAAATAGTTGCTGTTTTGACTAAAAAATAGCCATTTAGAAAGAAGTCACAAACATTTTCATATTTTATTTTACTACAATGACTGCCCACAAATAAAGTGGTTTTCCAATTATTATTATACAATTTTATAAAAAAAATGGTAGGATCCTTTTCTGAAAACTGGCTACATATAAAAATGGCCACCTACCTGTCCATGACATTGCGTTGACCTCTAAAGTCTTTAGTGGGAATTGCTGTCATTCTACACACCTATCGCTACTGCCGTGCTTGTGAACTATTATTTAACTTTTAAATTAAGTTATATTTGAACTAAAATGTCTGGTGTGAGTATACATTATTTCATTTAAATTGGTTTAAGTGCTTTTAAATAATAATTTGGCAAATTAATGTAATTTGACAAAACAATGTTTTAAAAACTAGATTAGGCTTTTAGACTGACGTCAAACTGCTAAATTGAAATGAACGATGACCACAATTGCATTACAATTAACACTTGACACACACGAATTATTGGTCATTGTGCATTTTTATTCTGACTTCTATTGTTCTATTAAAGATACTAGGTAGTGTTAAGGCCGGTTGTAAAGTATAGCAGCAACTTGTTGATTGTTTTATCATTATGAAAAGTTATTTTTACAAAATATAATTATGTTATTTAACTCTATGATTTAGAGTATTGGCTTTGACTTGTTCGTATATGAATGATGATCTTAATGTTTGTGATATATTATCATAACCTAACCTACAAATAATCAAGGAAAATGTAATGTAAATAAAAGTAAATAGGTAAATAAAATATTCACAAGCAAAATGACTTTTAAAGAGACATTTTTTTAATGATATTTTGATTACTATCTCTCATATTTTAAAATAATAAAGCTGCATGGTTTCAATCTATGAGTAGAAAAAAGTGGAAAAAGAATAAATAGGTGAGGAATTAAAGTACAATAACTGCCACTATAAGCAGCTGTAATAGGTGTGATAAATTACCTACTATAAAATGTGTGAAATGTTCAAATTCTGAATAATCAAACAAATTCTGGTTAGATTTTCTTTTTATAATGTTATGACAATTGATGAATATAGGTCATATTATAATACCTTCTATTTTATTAAATATGTTAATGCAAATAAATGTATAAATATTTCATATAGCTTTACCTGCATGGCCGGTATTTTCGATTAATTTATCCTGGGAGAAAGAAACCTTGCAAAAAAGCCCAATTTATTTGTAAAAAAATTCAATGCGCACTTATTGCATTGTACGGAACCAGCGCGCAAGTAGCTCTGTAAACTATGTTTCACTTTGTTTAATTGTCACATTGGTGTTATTTTTCTTAGTAGGTACTTAGGCATAATTTTAACAAAACTTATGAAGTTGTAAAAGACAAGATGGAATTAAAATTAGCTTTAGCTTTACAATATACATATTTTTTTAAATAATATTAATTTGTTTTTCACAAATTAATAAAGTCCCACTAACTTAAAACAGATTCCCAATTTAATAGCAGAAGAGCTCTTTGAAATCCTACTCACAGAAAAAATAAAAATTAATGCTTAATGCAGCAGCCGCTAGAAGAACAGCTGTTTGCAAACAGCCCTTTGTTGGCAAATAAATAATTTTTACTTTTACAAGGTAATATATATGACAAAATGTTTCTTACCCCTGCCGAATTACTACATTTTTTCCGGAAATTGAAATTCCGGAAGGAAGTGCAATTTATAGTTCGTTACTTCATTCAGTTGACTTTCTTTTAACGTCCGGTGAACGATGACCTTATGAACTGTCAAAAAATCCGCGAAAGTGGGATCAATGACCGTTATCATCAATCAAAACAATTCAATTCAATCAATACAGAAAATTTTTACTAGATAGTAGTGCACCGCTTACTGATGCTAAAACTATTACCATTCAGACCTATTGGCAAGTTTTCAAAAGTTTAAATTTAGAAGCCATCGAACTAGCAGTGTTCCTGTGAAATGGGCATACGGGTTGCAATTTATGCATGTGTAACTGCACATATCGAGTATTTGTGGTTTGGTGAAGTTGATATCGGTGGATAAATCCGCGTGGAATTTGGTTTCTGTGGAGACACTTACCCCGTCGCAACGCTGCGTTGCGCGCGCCGCTCGCTACTCCCCGTCCCCGTCTACTACGCAAGTGCCGACGCTGTGGGGTACAGTTTTCCACGGCTAAAGGGCAGTTCAAGATCACAATCGCCGCCTGTTTTACCTACCGCGGAGTTCCGTAAAAGATTGTTACACCATATCGCAGCGAACATGGTTTGGTCGACAGTTTACGATGGGAAGACCGAGGTAAATAATTTAGCTGTCTGAAATTAGATCTTACGTGAACTATTTTGTTGGTGCGACGCCTTGAAAACTTTACGCCGGTTTTTGTCGTAGGCTTAACGATTGCGACGTAACATTTGATGATAAGTTCTCCAAATTTTCGGTCTATTGATTTGTTAGTTACTTCAATGTTTTTATTAAGGTAGCTAGGAACATAGCAGCTGTGATAGGCACTTTCCTACTATCTTATCAGAACAAAATGTATTCAATACGGAAGTAATGCACTGTAGGTAATGATTAAAGTACTGTTATTTGCATAAACTTACCTCGTCTTTCTAATGCTATGTAGATTATCTATTTCACTAAAACATAGAATAATTAATTATTTATATTTTGCTTATATTTTTTATTTTTTTTATTTTTATGCGTAACTATTTTTTTGTTTATTACTACATAATCTGTACACCATGCAAATACTAAAGTTCTAAATGTACCTACTACCTTCTGAAATGTAAAACCTTTACGTTCAGTCACATGATAAAATGCTTCAGTATGCTCATTTGACGATACCTAAAATTCTTGTAAATAGAAACTGATGTATGCAGATGCGTTCAAATGGAAACACATTTAATTTATTTATTTGTTTCTAAATGCTCATCGTCACGGTTGTGGAGCTGTGTATAACTATAATTTTTTTTTTTAGAGCTCATTCTGTGTTTTAAAGTTTTATATGTATTAGTCTTTACCTATAGATTTGTTAATAAGACGTCTGCTAGGTACATAATTTTATACAACCACCAAATAAGTTTTTTAAATTTTATTTTGACATATCCTCAGCTACTGAGATAATTACACTGACATTATGTTTAAAATACCTATGTATAGCCTGACCAGGAACATAAAAACCCTCGCCATGTTGCGGAAAACTAATGGTACTAATTTCTTTTAATGGCAACAGTAACTGAAAACTTCATTGACATGTCACCTTGCATGTCAGTCTATTGCTGTCAAAGTGTAAACAAACTTTATTTTAAATGTGCGCAATTGGTTTTATGAATTAAATTGCTAAAATATTTTTATAGTCGTGAAAGAAAAGTGGTTCACAATGTGTTAAAGTATTTGTCGAAGAGAAATACTAAGGGTTCGGACAATATTTTCATTGAATAATGTTTCCGACAAAGGTTGTCAAATTGACTGACATGTTTATCGTATAGTACAGTCCACTATGAAAATTAGCTGTGGTTTGTTTCAACTACCTATTTTTAAAAATTTGTCACTTTCTAAGTTTTGAATTTTATGGGATTGGGAAAGAAGTACCGAGTTTGAAGCGGTCATGAGCAGACATTGCAGTTGAATATTCAAGTTCTGAATTTGATTATTGATGAATAATAAAATAAATCTACTAGCTTGATTGATGGTTTCATTTAATTTATTTAAATCAGGTTACCTATAGTAATATTTTTTCGTTAATTTATGAAAATATCAAATTAGCCCGTAATCCTGAATCCTGATTCATAAAGTTAGCCTATTAATTTAACACAGGTACGACTGTACTCAGTGTTGCACTATCAAATGCAATTGACGCGCCTCTATGCCAGGGTTTTTATGTTCCTGGTCAGGCTATAATAGATATTGTAGGTTTTAGAAAGTACAACGCCTATTTATTTTTCCTTTATCACAAAAATCAATAGCAAAATTCAAATATGAACTATTGTATCGTAAAATGGTCTAACTGCACCTCAATGCCAAGTCGATTAGCCGTGTTGCTTACTCCGTTGCACTTGTGGTCATCAATCAGTGCGTCACTGGCTTACTATCTAATAGGAAACATAAATACTATTTCCTTGGTGGGTGTATGGATATTTTCATAGAATTAATATTATTGTAATTTCATAGATTTGTAATTACCTGGTCCCAATATTTAAATCATCTAGCCTTCAGTTTTCCTGGCGCCAGCAGGCTCCAGAGATTCATAGCTCTTCTAAATAAACCTAACCATCTGCCATGAATTGACTGAAAGAGAATGCCATTATGGTATTAGTTAAGTTCCTTTTGTATTCTGCACATAAGCAATAAAGTAAATAATTTGTAACTGAAACGAAAGAACGTACCTAATAAATAAGTGGCCGGTTCGTTTAATAAAGATTTCCTTATTGCGCTCACCAGTTGGCGCCACTGTCTTAGGCCGGCTCCACACGTGTTGGCCCTCAGATCATAGGATTCTATGATCTGAGTGTTGGCCCCAACGCCTCTTCTCTAAAGAATTTATCTAGAAAATAATTTGTCCCAAGGTTGGTGCCAATATTTTGTATATCCAGTCCTTACGAGTGACGTTGGGACCAACATAGCTTTTGTCAATAAACAGACAGGATCTCTCTCGCCAGTGGCGTTAACTAGTGAGCTGACAGACTTCATAGCAGTAGCGGCGTAAGGGGGGGGCGGTGGGGGCGGTCCGCCCCGGGTGCCAAGCATCAGGGGGTGACAAAGTCGCGCAGATTAGTACTCACTGACGCATCTGCATGGCAAGGACGGTCGTGATGTCATGACAGGGGGGGTGCCGCCCCGGGTGCCAACCTATGCTACGCCGCCACTGCTTCATAGGGTTCAACATTTGAACCTTATTCAATTAGCATAAGCGCTCCTGCACACGACGCCGCCGCCGCGCCGTCCCCGCGCCTTTGCACTGTTTATACGCGCCGCGTGAAGCCCGCTGCCGCGCCGCCGCCGCTTTGACAACGTGGTGGCGGCGCGGCGGCGGGCTTTACGCGGCGCGTATAACAAACAGTACTTATAGGGGCGCGGCGGCGGCGCGGTGGCGGCGTCGTGTGCAGGAGCGCTCAGGTTGAAAAATTAGCATATCTAATGAAGACTGGTCTTCTAGGCCGGCTCCGCTGATAAGCCCGCCATGCAGGCCGCGGCGGCCAACGCGGGCACGCACCTGCAACACATCAACGCCCTGGACATCGACTCCAAGGCTTCCTACGTGAGACTGTCCGGCATCATCTGTACTATCGGTAAGGTTCTTACACTTACCTACCACAAACAAAGTTAAAAGCGCGTTAAAAACTGGTTTAAATTACTTTTCCATGCTAAATGTTAATTTAAAGTAAAAGAGAAAGACACGCACGGGTCTTAACGCGACATTTATGACTATAGGTTCAGCCAAACCAACGCGATCAGCCGGTGTGCAGCGATGGCGATCAGACTGAAAAGCATTAATCGCCATAGCTGCACGCCGGCTGATCGCGTTAGTTTGGCTGAACCTTTAGTTATATTATGTACTCTCGGCTTGACGTTTCGACTGCTATGCTGCAGCCGTGGTCATAAGCAGACCATCTGTTTCTTTCTAATTTAGTTGAAATGGAACGCGAAAGTTTAAAATTTGAAATTAAAGTAGTATTCAACGCGCGTTTAACTATTTGCGGTAAGGCTTTGTTTTTATAATCTTGTGTCAACTACCCTACGCGATGGGATCGAACCATCAGTTCTCGAATCGGCAGTTCGTTACCGATTCGGGCACTGTCTCTTCAAATCATACTCTATTTCTATTTTCTACTCTAATCAAATAAGATTTTACAAACCGGTCGAGCTAACTGCGCACTTCACTGGAATGCAACTCCCTCGCACTCATCCGCACATCTCCCAGCGTTGTCCCGTTCGTACCAGAGCGTCGACGAGACGTTAACTCGACCGGGTTGTATGTAGGTAGCTTTAAAATAAGTTAGATTGATTTCGCGAACTAGGGCATAATATAGTACGCAGAACTGACGGCCGATGGGGCAGCAAGGTTCTGGAGTGGACGCCACGTACGGGAAAGCGCAGCGTAGGACGTCCACCCACAAAATGGACCAACTTTAAAAAGGGTAGCGGGAAGGCGCTGGATGCAGGCCGCCGCCAACCGACCATTGTGGAAATCATTGGGGGAGGCCTATGTTCAGCAGTGGACGTCCTAAGTTGAAATGATGATGATGATAACTTCGCGAACTTCTAATGTCGCACAGACGTCAACTGCGTTGTTTAATGTCCTGTTTGCAGCCCACATTAGGCGCTTACCTACTAGCCTGGGCTATAAACTCCTATACGGAAACTTACTTGAGCGTAGGAATTAAATATCGCATCAAATTGTTATCGCGAATGTAAGTAGGTATCAATAAGTCAACCATGAAA
The DNA here is from genome assembly GCF_004193835.3 of Ostrinia furnacalis. Classification (NCBI taxonomy): domain Eukaryota; kingdom Metazoa; phylum Arthropoda; class Insecta; order Lepidoptera; family Crambidae; genus Ostrinia; species Ostrinia furnacalis. Next base: position 18,574 of record NW_021131525.1, on the reverse strand, counting down.
TAACCTCTGCCACTAGGCAATGTGACATTCATTAAAAGAGTCGATAAAATCCCATACCTACTTTATTGCATCGTATTTAATCGTATCTATTTTGTTAGTTAAAAACAAATCAATCAAACTTACTTATCTAATTATACTAGGCTGCAAATTTCTTATCCTACATCTACGACTACATACCTACTACGAACCTAGGATGCCACCAGCCCCCTTCCATCATCGGGGAACCAGACGCAGGTTAGCGTACCATCCCTATATGTATTGTTGACGTTCCACCAGCTCGCACTAAGCGTTTCGATGACTCTTTTATAATGCGAACAGCTAGGGACTGGAATTCGTTGCCTGCTGCTGTCTTTCCCGAAGACTATAATCCGGGCCTTTTCAAGGCGAGAGTGAATAGGCACTTACAGGGCAGATATGTACCATTGTGATCAAATACCTGCCTTGTTATGCATAAAAAAAAGAATACGATCTCAACTCGAAATCGAATGTTACATTGTGTATAGGTAGGCAGCCAAGACAAAACTTAATTTCGTGATCGCTTCGCTACTACCTTTACCTTCGCTCGCTGAATCGAGTCTCTCACAGTGACGATACGATTGTCACTCTGTCTAGGGGACAAATTCCGAGTATTCACGACTATGACAATGCACTAAACCAGTATTTCATATTAGCATCCTGAATATTTAGCCCACAATAGGTTTGACCTACCTATGACCGCAGTTGAACTTTCTGACGAATGCATGATCGATATAATCACTAACGCTAAAGGCACGTCGGTTTCACATTATAATGAAATACCAAAACTATTTGACCACTGCGCAACACAAACCTTAAATAATTTAAAAATTGTTTGTTTAAAAATTTTCTGTATGGTTTCCTGTTGTTTCATGCAAATTTTAAAATTCTTTCGCCATTTCGTGAAAAGGAAAATTTAAGGTTCTGGAAAATTGCGTAAGTGTCGTGCCAAAGTTTTTATTGCTCTTCGGTTAGGTTATTAAACCTTTTATACATATTCATAACTTCTACTTTATGTAGGTATCTATTAAGCTTACACAGATTCCATAATTTTAGTATCACAACAAGATTTGTTAAAAGCGCTATTGATAGATTCATAATCATCCATCCATTCCATTCCATCTCACTAAGCCGTTTAGCATACGCTCCGAATATCTCAGACGTGTAGAAAGAGAAATGAAGTTTGTCTAAACACAAGCATAGCCAAATGGACTTCGTTGTAATTATAAAAACATTTATTGTTTTCCCACAATTTATATTTAAAGTTACAAAATAAAAGGGGCCAGTAAGGTCCAGCTCAAACTGGCTTGAGTGCAAGTCTTGGTTAATTATGGAGGTCTTGTTACGGAAAATCCGATCGTTTATTCACCTACTATCCTCACAGGACCGGCTTCCCGCGATGTGGCCATGCTGGAGAAAATGATGGAGACAGGCATGAACGTGGCTCGCATGAACTTCTCCCATGGTTCTCATGAGTACCATGCGGAAACCATCGCCAACTGCCGCCAGGCTGAGAAGAACTACAGCGCCAAACTCGGCATGCCCTTCTCGTTGGCCATCGCTTTGGATACCAAGGGACCCGAAATCAGAACTGGACTTTTGGAAGGCGTGAGTATCCATTGATATCTAGATAATATCTTATCTATTAGTTACTTAGTCTTTATATTATTGAACTATCTTAAGAAAAATATGTTTTGTTCAGTTGTTTGTTTTCCTAAATAAATAAAAAAAATATCTTAAACTTTTCTGCCTTTGCTGGAAGGTTTCGCAGTATCACAGCTGTAATTTTTTTTCCGCCGCAATATTCGTAAATTTTTCGATCAATATTAGTCTATATGAGTAGCCCCTAATGGTCGTAGAACAAACTATTTTTGGGATAATATATGTACCTACAAGTGCTCTGAAAAAGTCCTTCAGAATACATATATTTTTCAATAGCATCTGTCTGAACCGAAAGACGTGGATTCTTGGTGCTCAAAAGCAACATCTCGTTATGTAGATTTAACATTAAAAAAGATCTTTAACTACCTATTCAATAAGGATCAATTTCCAGGAATTAATTTGAACTGAATTCCTCAGGGCGGCTCAGCTGAAGTGGAATTAAAGAAAGGCGAGACCATCAAACTCACCACAGATCCCTCCATGCAAGAGAAGGGCAACGCCTCAGTAATATACGTTGACTACAAGAACATCACCAACGTCGTGAAGCCAGGCAACAGGATCTTCATCGATGATGGCTTAATTTCCATCATCTGCCAGTCTGCCAGCGCTGATATGCTTACCTGCACTATTGAGAATGGAGGTAAGTTGAGGGTAACAATCTTTACAGCGATCTGGACCAAGGTGAACCAAAGTAACTGACATAGCTAAATTGCCAAACTGGGCGGGGTGGGACTTAGACCTGATGGCCGTTGGAGCAGAAACGTTCTAAAGCCCGGTCTGTGAGCACTTAGAATTTTGTCCAATGACCCAAAGCTTATCCTTATCTTGCTGTCGTAATTATATTGCTGTCGCGACTGTGCGACGGGCGCCCGCAGTGAGTGTGCGAGCGCGACAACAACATAATTACGCGCGAGCGATAAGGATGGGTAGCTTGGGGTCATTGGACAAAATTCTACGTGCTCACAGGCCAGACTATTAGAATGAAGAATGTTCACTAATTTTGTTTTTTAGCTTTCTGTATTCTCTGTTAAAAATAAAAAATACACGTGAAAGAATTATTTCGATACGTCAATTAGTTTCCAAGATATTGAATTTTAAAAGTGCGGGCGGCGGCCGGCCCGCCATTTTATGCGCGTGACGTCATATTACAACGACTGGCTCATATTTGTATGGGTGGAATCTTGCAAACTGAATTAAGACCCACTTCCAGGCAACCGATTAAGCTGAAATTTCGCAAACACATGTGATTTGGATGACCATGCAATATTATGATGACATGGAGCTGATCTGATGATGGAGCTGGAAGGTGGCCATAGGAACTCTATAATAAAACGACTTAAATGCATCGAGTTTGGGCTCGTTCGTTTTGTATTGATGAGTATTTTAATTCTATATAGTAATCGGGGTCTAATGATGGAGCTGGAAGGTAATTCGCAATAAAACGACACAATCGCATCAAGTTTGGGTTTGGTTCAATTTTAATTTCTGTGATGGATCTGGGTGTTAATATGTATAATAAGTTTGTATTTACAAAAAAAAAATTATTTAAGTATGTTTATATCCGTTTTCTAGTGAGCGGACGCGCGGGACTCAATATTTAAGCGAACTTTGAATGCCTATAAAATCATAACTACTGGGTATTTTTGAATGAAATAAAAACTAATGTATTTGTAAATGTAAAAGCTTAACTGTAACATAGGTTTCAAGTGATTTTGCATACCTAGTAACATTCTCAATTTACCACGGACCAGAAAATGAAGTGTAGGCAGGAAGCCTCCCTCCCACTCATTACAGGTCGCGGGAGACACTTGAATGCGGTCAGCGCAGAACAAGTATTTGTGGAAACCCTAGGGGAGGATATCCTTTGTCCAATAGTAAACGTTTTTTAGCTGAAACGATGTTTATGTCTGTTTTATTAGAAAATAGTTTATGGAGATGATGTATCAAATCAACTCATTTGTAAAACATAGGTAAATGTGGAATTCAGGTATGTAGAAGGCATTATTAACCATGGGAGTTCTATAAGTCTATACTTAAAGCAAATATTTCTTTCCAAAGGTATGCTGGGCTCAAGGAAGGGCGTGAACCTCCCTGGTCTGCCTGTGGACCTGCCAGCCGTCTCTGAAAAGGACAAGTCAGATTTACTCTTTGGTGTTGAACAGGGCGTGAGTATTTATTATCCTTTCTTGGTGTAATTTATTATTTACTACAGCCATCATAACTGAACAAGTTTCCGAGGTAGTGGAGCGAACTATTCATCATACGGATATACTAAAACAAAAGTGCCTGTGACAGAAAAGTGTGTGAAGAGGTGACTCCTATTCTACTGCTTATGAAAGGCGATCCGTCATTTGGACGCGAAGAGACATGTCCTATTCCCAGTAACTTACCTCAATAATTCCCAACATCCCAAATAAATCAGATCAGTTTTAGGCAAATAATAAAAAAAATGATATTTAGTCGCCAAACCCCTACATTTATCATTTGATAACGCATGATTCAATGTGTACAAGTACCATGTTGTTTTCTTTATCGTCTTATAGGCTTATCCTGCAAATCTCTTAAGCTAGGCGAAAATCACACCGTAAACATGAAGATATACCTACATTACTATGTCAGCCAGATGCACATTATTGTGGTGTGATGTTCACTGCCATGCGTCACGGAAACTCGTGCATTTGTTATCGCGATTATTATATAACAATCTTTATCTCGCAAATAATAAAGTGACAATTTGATCACCAAAATAATAATCAACTTTATCGCTGTGGGTTCGGTAGTGGAGTTGAACTCAGTGGGCTTCATTCGGTACTGAGATGATAAATATTTTGTTCCGACATTCACGTTAAATAGCAGCAATGCCCGCTGTTTTGTTGTTCCTATTCAATAATGGTATAGAAAGAGGTCAATCAAGTTCGTGATTTTTTTTAATGTTGGAAAAAATATTTCTGTTCAACGATGATCATCAAGATTGATGAAGAGTCGTCCTCCACTTATAATGAGGAAGTTCCTCAACCGTTACCATCCCTCTCTTTCATCTCGTATCACCCTCTCTTTCGTTTCCTCATCAGCATTCTCTTTGCTGCAAATACCTCAAAAATTAAGGCCAAACCACCAAGTCGGAGCGGAGAAATACTAATAACCGCCTCTGTGATCTAATGGTAAGACCACCTGCTTCAGACGCAGAGGTCCCGGGTTCGATTCCCAGTGGGGGCAGATTTTTCTATTTGGTTTGGTTGGTATTGGGGCTTGTTCTAAGTCCGCCTGGCTAGCTACCACCATCTTACCTAAGTCTGTCGCCATAACAACAATGTTAACAGCATTGTTGTGTTCCGACAGTTAGAGGTAAGATAGCCAGTTCCTCCGTGGTTGAGGATTCCGGGTGAAGCTCGCTTCCACCTTCGGCCTGATCATCACTTACCATCATGTGAGATACAGGCCAAGAGCTTCCTCGTTATGAATAAAAAAAGAAATGTTTTGATTTCATTCAATATTAATGAAATCTGATTGGTTAATCAGAACGTTTCTCCGCCCCGCTTCACCTTTGTTGAATCCGGACCTAATTTGTGAAAGTGGTGCTACTGAATGTATCTGTATCACAAATGGCAATTGACACAGGCATGACGTTACTTCTGGGTGCGACCAGACGGTAAAGTTGGCGAATTCAATGACCTTGTGGGTCGTCCAAATATAATTGTTGCGTAACAGCGGTAAACAATAACGGTTTGACAACTGAATCATACGCGCTGAGTTGTTCACTAATTTATGAACAGACGTCACAACATGTTAAGCATACTGTGGCGTCTTAGGCCACGTTCAGATGATGGGAACTCAAAGCGCGTTTTGGTAACGCACGTTTACAACATGTATTTTATTCTCAGAGTACACATGAAGCGATATGCTATACGCGTAGAGCGCTCCATCATCTGAACCAGGCCTTATATGGTTGTAATAAGGGTGATATTGCAACAAAAATGTGAAGTCTGAGATGCTGTTCGGTTGACTGTACACACATAACATCGTGGCTTGACCATTCATATTGAAGACTTCGTATGAAGCTTCCGTTATCAACAAGACAGTTTGGGCTTCTAGCCAACCAGGTTTAGTTAGGAATTACCAGACACCTACGTCATCAAAAATGCATAACGTCACGTTGTTTGTGCGACTGATGTTGTCAAGTACTGTATTGGCGTGCAAGATTATTGAACAAAGTGATGTCTAGTGCTACACTGGAAGTACACATAATTATCCAGGTGCACATGAAAATGCATCTGTATTGTATTTTGATGAGAGGATCATCTTACTCGATAGTGGCGTCAACCTGATACCATTGCGATAGTTCTATTATATTACTATTCTATCTGGCTTCAATGGTGCGTATTTGATGCACACTGGCTTTTTTCTGCCGCTTCAGCGCTCATCAGTTGGCACTACTGTCTATATTTTTTATTTTATCTTACCACTAAGAAGTGACAAGGAACTTACTCGCCAGGTGGTACAAAGCACAAATACTCATCGATAGGCCGTAGTAACTAGCCCTTGTACCGCTGGTCGTGGTGAAATCCCTTATTATTTATTTTAATTAAGTTTATGGGGGTCGATTGGGCAAATGCAAAAGTCCCCAAATAAATAAAGATTTTGAAAAATAAAACCCTATTGCACTGTTGTAAATGATCATTAAATCAACAAAATACTGACCAGCATACGTTTACAGGTGGACATGATCTTTGCTTCGTTCATCCGCAACGGCGCGGCGCTGCAAGAAATCCGCGGCATCCTTGGCGACAAGGGAAAGAACATCAAGATCATCTCCAAGATCGAGAACCACCAGGGCATGGTCAACCTGGACGAGATTATTGCGGTAAGTGTGACGTTTACACGACTTTATTCATGTCAGTAGTTGGACGGATCCTTAAGGCTTGGGCAGACCAAACGCGGGGCAGTAGCAGCGCAGTTTGAATGCGGGCCCGCGCAAGTTGTAATACAAGAAACTCTTTGAAGTGTGTCACACCAAATTTGAACGCGGGCCGGCGCTGTTGTATTACTAAGGCGGCCGTATTAGCATGACACACCGGAGGCAGGGCGTTAGCAGCGCGTTGAAAGCGGTTTTCGAATATTGAAATTTTTGACAACCGCCCGCGTTGCAATGTGGGTTTTCGCGAATGAAAGATCCGCTAGATGGCGGGACGTGGATGTGGGGTCTGACTGCTGCGTGATTGGTGGATTTTGACATATCTGTCAATGTCATGTCAAAAATAACCAATCATGCAGCATTTGGACCTCGCGTCTACGTATTGCCATCTGGCGGATTTTTCATTCGCGAAAACCCTCATTGCTTTGAAACTGCGCTGCTTTCAGTGTGCCTCAGCCGCGCTGCAACTGACCCGTACTACTTCTGACCTGCGTTTGGTCTGTGGAAACCTTTAAAGGACAAAGTTGTAAGGTCAAGGTATTTCGAACTCGTGATATCCTATATCAATCACAATGTTGGTCTACTCAACCTTCATTGGTTGGGTCTCATTGAAGGCTTAACTGTTAGATCCTGGCAGAGTGGTGGGAAATAACTTCTTTTGTACAATATGTATTTAGTCTCGGATTCTAAATTAGCCTAACTAATTAAAAAACCTATAGCAAAATGTTGAATTTAGATTTCTGACAACTGAAGATTTTATCAAAATAAAAATACTTCTCTTGCTTGCCAAAATAGTGCGCCATTTTCTGGATATGTCAAGTCAAAAGTCGCGTGCAATTTTCTAATCTTTGAACGGATGAGGCCAATCTTCATTTGCTACCGTTTCCTGCCTTCATAGCACAAACAGTCCGGATTGCCAAATAGTTCTAGTTACATCTATTTTAATCTGATAACAATGATTCTATTGACCCACGAAACATAGATTAATTTTTCTTATTGCGCAATTATTAAGATAGTTTTTCCTTCGATCAGAAGCTCGTCTCTAGCTGCTTTGTAAACCCCTATTGTGGCTGAATTTAATCATTATATTTTGAACACTATACCAAGGCATTAAGGTTAAAAGCTAATAAATAAAAACTCTTTTGAATTCCTTATAACATGTTTTTTTTTATAAAATCGTATTTGATCTTTCTTCATAACCAAATAATGTTAGCTAAACCAACGGTTAATGAATACTTAGTTATTAAATTAAATAAAATTAGTCGTATCTTAATATACTAAGAAACCTAAAGTAATTGTAAAGTTAATTTGTAGGAAATAAAAGGCTTTTTTATTTTTATTTTTATTTATTTGATCTAAGAATGTTTTATTCACAGGAATCTGACGGTATTATGGTCGCCCGAGGTGACCTGGGTATCGAGATCCCGCCAGAAAAGGTGTTCTTGGCCCAGAAGACCATGATCTCCCGCTGCAATAGCGTAAGTATAAACAATATATTACGATAGATACACTATATTCATATAAATTTGCATAGTTATCTGGACGCATAACCTTAAAAACTACGAATTTCGGTTTTTAATGCCGTCCAATCTAGTGCAGAATTGTGAAACCTATTCGAGTAGTGCCAGATATAGCATTCAGCTATTGTACCCTCACTACACTTCATATTATTAAACATTTCATGCTCTTTATCCACTTATTTGCATCGGGAACCCGTCTTCTAAGCACTTACATATTTATGACTTGGGCAAACGATGTAATTAACATAGTTTGAGGGTATTGTACTGTATAGATAATAGAAATTTTAGCGTTTTAATTTATAATTAACATATCAATTTCTTATTTATTCTAATCATGACTGTACTATTTTTTTTTTGGAAAAATATTTTTTTCATGTGTTACACAAGATATTAGCTTAATAAAATCCTTGAATTCATCCCAAAAGCTAGGAAAAAGAGCAAAAAATAAGTAAAAAATAATTTTATATTTTCACCTACACAAACAATTGAAATTAAAGTTATTCACGGCATAGTAACAAGCAAGGGTGCATTAAAAATAGAATTGATAATCTGCTAAACAGTCTATTAATAAATGAAAACCCTGGTCGAATTGACCATTCAAACACTTATTTATTAAAAAAATATGTCCCCAGGTCGGCAAACCAGTAATCTGTGCCACTCAAATGCTCGAGTCTATGGTTAAGAAGCCCCGCCCCACTCGCGCCGAAACCTCTGACGTAGCCAACGCCATCTTGGACGGAGCCGACTGCGTCATGCTCTCCGGAGAAACGGCCAAGGGAGACTATCCATTGGAATGTGTGCTGACCATGGCCAATATCTGCAAGGAGGCCGAGGCTGCTATCTGGCATAAGCAGCTGTTTGTTGACCTTGTTAATGAGGTAAGTAAATCAACCGTATTTTGTGGTTATCTGTACGAAAAACCAGCGCAATCCGTCGTTCCGTTCAGGAGGTATTCAAGGACAAACATTTAGAGAGATCTAGCTGCCTTAGACGTAGCGAATGCCATCTTGGACGGAGCTGATTGCGTCATGCTCTCCGGAGAAACGGCCAAGGGAGACTACCCGTTGGAATGTGTGCTGACCATGGCCAATATCTGCAAGGAGGCCGAGGCTGCTATCTGGCATAAGCAGCTGTTCGTCGACCTTGTTAATGAGGTAAGTAAATTAACCGTATTTTTTAGTTATCTGTACGAAAAAACCAGCTCAATCTGCGCTTCCGTTCAGGAGGTATTCAAGGACAAACATTTAGAGAAATTTAGCCGTCTCAGACATAGCGAATGCCATCTTGGACGGAGCTGATTGCGTCATGCTCTCCGGAGAGACGCCCAAGGGAGACTATCCATTGGAATGTGTGCTGACCATGGCCAATATCTGCAAAGAGGCCGAGGCTGCTATCTGGCATAAGCAGCTGTTCGTAGACCTTGTTAATGAGGTAAGTGCAGGTGTTTGTTCTTGCTAGGTGGCACCACTGGCGAGTGAAAGGAAATATCATTTTTTAAGTCGACAGTGGCGACAAGATGGTGCCCCTGTTTTAACTTCTAGCAAATGATCTATCGTATCCTTAACGTGTATGTGAGTTTATAGGCGTACCTAATAAATATGATACGAACAATTTTACTTTAGGGTCAAATATTAGGTTTAATAATAGGTTTACTTAAATATCTTCAAGGTCAGAGTGCACCATCCTAGACTACATCTCACTTAACATCAGTGTGATTGCTGTCAAATACCTGCCTTGTAAACAACTGCATATAGATGACCCACGCTGAACTGTCCCACCAAACTCAATGACAGGGGGGCGCTACCATCGTTCAACTATATGGCTTCCAACATGGCAAAAATCGGAACCAGCGATCCGGTATTGACGGTGGCGCCCTGCTGTCAATGTCATGGATAGGACAGTTCAGTATTTTGGAACTTATACATAGGCCATTCAGTGTTAGTTTTACGAGTATTCATATTTATTTGTTTGAGAAATAGACATTCCATTTTGTCCGTGTCCAATACGCATCTGTTATCAGTGACCATCACCAAAATCTTCCAATTCCAGGTGAAGCCGCCCATCAAGCAGGACCACTCAGTTGCCATCGCGGCAGTCTCAGCATCCAACATTTGCTTGGCATCCGCCATCGTCGTCATCACGACCTCGGGCCGCTCCGCCCATCTGCTGTCCAAGTACCGCCCGCGCTGCCCCATCATCGCCGTCACGCGCCACGACCAGACCGCGCGCCAAGCGCATCTGTACCGCGGGGTACTGCCTATTGTCTACCAGGGTGAGGGTGAAAACTGTTCTATGTTACTTCTCAGGCTTTTAGGGACATCTGTACGAAGAACCAGCTCGATCCGTTTCTCCGTTCAGGAGATATACCATGCCCCATCATCGCCGTCACGCGTCACGACCAGACCGCGCGCCAGGCGCATCTGTACCGCGGCGTGCTGCCTATTGTATACCAGGGTGAGAGTGGAAACTAGTCTCATGTCTTTCCCTAGGCTTCTAGCTATATCGATGCCAAAAATTTGCACGATCCAGCGTTTCGTTCAGGAGATAATCAAGGACAAACAAACATTATCTCCATCTTTCTTCGTTATTCACCACCTCGGGCCGCTCCGCCCATCTGCTCTCGAAGTACCGCCCACGCTGCCCCATCATCGCCGTCACGCGCCACGACCAGACCGCGCGCCAGGCGCATCTGTACCGTGGCGTGCTGCCTATTGTATACCAGGGTACGATAATCATGTCACTTCATAGGTTTTAAGCTACATCCTTGCCAAAAATCAACTCAATCCGGCGTTTCGTTCAGGAGATATTCAAAAACAAAGAAACACACAAAAGTCATCGACGTCACGCGCCAAGACCAGACCGCGCGCCAGGCGCATCTGTACCGTGGCGTGCTGCCTATCGTGTACCAGGGTGAGACATTTGCCTGTGTTATTCCCAAGGCTTCTAGGGTCATCTGTACGAAGAACCAGCTCGATTCGTTTCTCCGTTCAGGAGATATACCATGCTCCATCATCGTCGTCACGCGCCACGACCAGACCGCGCGTCAAGCGCATCTGTACCGCGGGGTACTGCCTATTGTCTACCAGGGTGAGGGTGAAAACTGTTCTATGTTACTTCTCGGGCTTTTAGGGTCATCTGTTCGAAGAATCAGCCCGACCCGTCGCTCCGTTAAGGAGATATTCAAGAACAAAGAAACATTATCTTCATCTTTCTTCGTCATCACCACCGCGCGCCAGGCGCATTTGTACTATGGCGTGCTGTATATTGTGTACCAGGGTACGATAATCATGTCACTTCATAGGTTTTAAGCTACATCCTTGCCAAAAATCAACTCAATCCGGCGGTTCGTTCAGGAGATATTCAAAAACAAAGAAACACACAAAAGTCATCGACGTCACGCGCCAAGACCAGACCGCGCGCCAGGCGCATCTGTACCGTGGCGTGCTGCCTATCGTGTACCAGGGTGAGACATTTGCCTGTGTTATTCCCAAGGCTTCTAGGGTCATCTGTACGAAGAACCAGCTCGATCCGTTTCTCCGTTCAGGAGATATACCATGCTCCATCATCGCCGTCACGCGACACGACCAGACCGCGCGCCAGGCGCATCTGTACCGTGGCGTGCTGCCTATTGTCTACCAAGGTGAGAGTGGAAACTAGTCTTACGTCTTTCCCCAGGCTTCTAGCTATATTGATGCCAAAAATGGGTACGATCCAGCGTTTTGTTCAGGAGATATTCAAAAACAAACACACAAAAGTCATCGACGTCACCCGCCACGTCCACTTATATCGCGGCGTGCTACTTATCGTGTACCAAGGTGAGACTGGATACTTGCTTGTGTTATTCCCAAGGCTTCTAGGGTCATCTGTACGAAGAACCAGCTCGGTCCGTCGCTCCCTTCAGGAGATATTCAAGGACAAACAAACATTATTTTCATATTACTTCGTTGTTCATTCTATCATCGTCATCACGACCTCGGGCCGCTCCGCCCATCTGCTGTCCAAGTACCGCCCACGCTGCCCCATCATCGCCGTCACGCGCCACGACCAGACCGCGCGTCAAGCGCATCTGTACCGTGGCGTGCTGCCTATTGTCTACCAGGGTAAGGTTCTATGTTACTTCTTAGGCTTTTAAGGTCATCTGTTCGAAGAATCAGCCCGACCCGTCGCTCCGTTCAGGAGATATTCAAGAACAAAGAAACATTATGTTCATCTTTCTTCGTCATCACCACCGCGCACCAGGCGCATTTGTACTATGGCGTGCTGTATATTGTGTACCAGGTTAAGATAAGCATGTCATTTCCTGGGTTTTAAGCTACATCCTTGCCAAAAATCAACTCAATCCGGCGTTTCGTTCAGGAGATATTCAAAAACAAAGAAACACACAAAAGTCATCGACGTCACGCGCCAAGACCAGACCGCGCGACAGGCGCATCTGTACCGCTTCGTGCTGCCTATTGTCTATCAAGGTGAGAGTGGAAACTAGTCTCATGTCTCTCCCCAGACTTCTAGCTATATCGATGCCAAAAATGGGCATGATCCAGCGTTTTGTTCAGGAGATATTCAAAAACAAACACACAAAAGTCATCGACGTCACCCGCCACGTGCACTTATATCGCGGCGAGGCAGAACGCCGCACATCATGTACCAAAGTGAGACTGGATACTTGCTTGTGTTATTCCCAAGGCTTTTAAGGACATCTGTACGAAGAACCAGCTCGATCCGTCGCTCCCTTCAGGAGATATTCAAGGACAAACAAACATTATTTTCATATTACTTCGTTGTTCATTCTATCGTCGTCATCACGACCTCGGGCCGCTCCGCCCATCTGCTGTCCAAGTACCGCCCACGCTGCCCCATCATCGCCGTCACGCGCCACGACCAGACCGCGCGCCAGGCGCATCTGTACCGTGGCGTGCTGCCTATTGTATACCAGGGTGAGGGTGAAAACTGTTCAATGTTACTTCTCGGGCTTTTAGGGTCATCTGTTCGAAGAATCAGCCCGACCCGTCGCTCCGTTCAGGAGATATTCAAGAACAAAGAAACATTATCTTCATCTTTCTTCGTCATCACCACCGCGCGCCAGCCGCATTTGTACTATGGCGTGCTGTATATTGTGTACCAGGGTAAGATAATCATGTCATTTTCTAGCTTATAAGGAACATCCTTGCCAAAAATCAACTCAATCCGGCGTTTCGTTCAGGAGATATTCAAAAACAAACACACAAAAGTCATCGATGTCTCCCGCCATGTGCACTTATATCGCGGCGTGCTACTTATCGTGTACCAAGTTGAGACTGGATACTTGCTTGTGTTATTCCCAAGGCTTCTAGGGTCATCTGTACGAAGAACCAGCTTGATCTGTCGCTCCCTTCGGGAGATATTCCAGGACAAACAAACATTATCTTCATCTTTCGTCGTCATCACGACCTCGGGCCGCTCCGCCCATCTGCTCTCGAAGTACCGCCCACGCTGCCCCATCATCGCCGTCACGCGCCACGACCAGACCGCGCGCCAGGCGCATCTGTACCGCGGCGTGCTGCCTATTGTCTACCAAGGTGAGAGTGGAAACTAGTCTTATGTCTTTCCCCAGACTTCTAGCTATATCGATGCCAAAAATGGGCACGATCCAGCGCTTCGTTCAGGAGATATTCAAAAACAAACACACAAAAGTCATCGACGTCACCAGCCACGTCCACCTATATCGCGGCGTGCTGCCTATCATGTACCAAAGTGAGATTGGATACTTGCTTGTGTTATTCCCAAGGCTTCTAGGGACATCTGTACGAAGAACCAGCTTGATCTGTCGCTCCCTTCAGGAGATATTCCAGGACAAACAAACATTATCTTCATCTTTCGTCGTCATCACGACCTCGGGCCGCTCCGCCCATCTGCTCTCGAAGTACCGCCCACGCTGCCCCATCATCGCCGTCACGCGCCACGACCAGACCGCGCGCCAGGCGCATCTGTACCGTGGCGTGCTGCCTATTGTGTACCAGGGTAAGATAATTATGTCACTTCACTTTTGGCAAGGATGTACCTTAAAACCTATTTTAAGGTACATCCTTGCCAAAAATCAACTCAATCCAGCGATTGGTTCAGGAGATATTCAAAAACAAACACACTTAAGTCATCGCCGCCACGCGCCACGACCAGACCGCGCGCCAGACGCATCTGTACCGCGGCGTGCTGCCTATTGTCTACCAGGGTAAGATAATCATGTCACTTCATACGTTTTAAGGTACATCCTTGCCAAAAATCAACTCAATCCGGCGTTTCGTTCAGGATTTATTCAAAAACAAAGAAACGCACAAAAGTCATCGCCGTCACGCGCCAAGACCAGACCGCGCGCCAGGCGCATCTGTACCGCGGCGTGCTGCCTATTGTGTACCAGGGTGAGACATTTGCCTGTGTTATTCCCAAGGCTTCTAGGGTCATCTGTACGAAGAACCAGTTCGATCCGTTTCTCCGTTCAGGAGATATACCATGCTCCATCATCGCCGTCACGCGTCACGACCAGACCGCGCGCCAGGCGCATCTGTACCGTGGCGTGCTGCCTATTGTCTACCAAGGTGAGAGAGGAAACTAGTCTCATGTCTCTCCCCAGACTTCTAGCTATATCGATGCCAAAAATGGGCATGATCCAGCGTTTTGTTCAGGAGATATACAAAGACAAACAAACGCCCACCGAACCCTAAGCTGCAAATGTTGCAAACCTCTTACTGCCTATTGTGTACCAGGATGAAAAAAAACTGTCTCATGTCATTCCCTTTCCCATTCATCCCTAGTAATTTAGGGTAATCTGTAAAAAAAACTAGCTTTTTCCGACAGTCTTCAGTTCAGTTGTTAATCAGAGTCATGTTTGTTACTTCACGATATTTCTGCAATATAATGAACACATCGGGCGGATTTAATTTTGTTTTTTTTATCCACAACGAGGAAGCTCTTGGCCTGTATCTCACCTGATGGTAAGTGATGATCAGGCCGAAGGTGGAAGCGAGCTTTACCCGGAATCCTCAACCACGGAGGAACTAGATATCTTACCTCTAACTGCCGGAACACAACAATTCTGTTAACATTGTTGTTATGGCGACAGACTTAGGTAAAATGGTGGTCTAGCTACCACCATTTTACCTAAGTCTGTCGCGGTCCCAGGCCCAGGCGGACTTAGAACAAGCCCTACCACCAACTCGGGACCTCTGCATCTGAAGCAGGTGGTCTTACCACTAGACCACAGAGGCGGTTATGTATGCTTAGATCTTGAAAACTACGAAGCAGATTTTGATGCGGTTTTTTTAATAGATAGAATGATTCACGAGGAAGTTTTATATGTATACTTAGCACCCGTGCAAAGTCCCGGCGGGTTAGTTTTAAACAGTTTCTAATCAACCAATATTTGTCCCACAGAGTCTGCGGCGGGCGACTGGCTGAAGGACGTGGACAACCGCGTACAGTACGGGCTAAAGTTCGGTCGCGCGCGCGGGTTCATCAACACCGGCGACTCCGTCGTCGTCGTCACCGGCTGGCGG
This sequence comes from Ostrinia furnacalis, assembly GCF_004193835.3. Lineage (NCBI taxonomy): Eukaryota > Metazoa > Arthropoda > Insecta > Lepidoptera > Crambidae > Ostrinia > Ostrinia furnacalis. The sequence continues at coordinate 2,939 of NW_021131525.1, read as the reverse complement.
CAGGGCTCCGGCTTCACCAACACTATGCGTGTCATGTCAGTACCCCTGCCTTCACGAATTCAAACTAGTTCCGTCTCCTTTTTGCGAGTGTTCCACTGATGATGTCAGTCATGAGCAGTCTGCCCATCATATCTTGTGGGAGTGTGATCTTTGGAAACATGAACGTGATATAATGCTTAATTCAATACAACATACATCTGTTTCCGCAATTTATTACACCGATCTTGTCGCGACAAGGAAAAATTTCCGTGCTTTTAAGCGATTTTGTGAAAAATATTATTGGCAGGTAGTTGCTAATTGCTCATAAGATAGGCCCCCTTAATTTAATTTATTGTCCGTGGTGCATAATCTTTTTCTTAAAGGTTTTAAACCTTTGTTTGTCACCTGTCATCCGCTTTGCAATGGAGGGAAGTCGAACCTTAATTTCGAACTCCTNGCCCCCTTAATTTAATTTATTGTCCGTGGTGCATAATCTTTTTCTTAAAGGTTTTAAACCTTTGTTTGTCATCTGTCATCCGCTTTGCAATGGAGGGAAGTCGAACCTTAATTTCGAACTCCTCCTATGTTCTTCTGATTAATTTCGTTGCGGGTCCAATGACAGTTTAACTTTCCCCCGGGACAAACTTGACCTTCATTGGTTGGGTTTTTGTGGCGGTCAAGCTGTAGATCCTGGCTACACAGGAGTTGCAGTGGTGGGAACGAGAGGTGGGAATAGTCCCGTTACCCCTGCCTTGCTTTTAGTTCGTTCGTTCGTTTCAGCCAAATGACGTCCACGGCTGGACAAAGGCCTCCCCCAAGGTTTTCCACAATGAACGGTCCTGCGCTGCCCGCATCCAGGCTCTTCCCGCGACCTGTACCAGATCGTCGGTCCACCTAGTAGGAGGCCTGCCCACGCTACGTCTTCCAGCCCCTTGCTTTTAGTGATTTCGCGAAAAATATTATTGGCAGGTCCCATGATAGGTCCCTTAAGTCGACCCTTAACTTCGAACTCCTGTGTTCTTCCTCCTTCTCTCTCCAATTTCATAGCAGATCCAATACAGTTTAACTTCCCCCGGGACAAACTTGACCTTCACTGGTTGGGGGTCAAGCTGTGGATCCTGGCTACACAGGAGTTGCAACGATGGAAATAGTTCCATACACTTTACTTGCTTCTAGCTGTAAGGTCGTGGGAAGCACCTGGATACGGGCTACGTAGGACCGGTCGTTGTCGAAATCCTAGAGGGAGAGGCCTTCGAAATATAAAATATAGTAGCTCGCTCTTACTAAATATTCTGCAAACGAAACAGAAAGCAAATGTCAGTGCGACTACGCAAGACGTCAGCGCAGACAGCGTATACATTGATGCTAATCTTTGCTTGTGTTTATGGCCTCAACTCTCTTTGCACGACCAATACAAGTACTTTGCGATACTTATCCATATTTATTTATTGCATCTTGTTATATGATTAGAAATAACTCTCCTTCTGGCGAAGTTTAGTAATTAAATTACTTAAAAATGTTTTTATTACTAAAATTGTACCTAATTTTGAATTTTTCTTTTTTCAGCCACGTGGAGTAAACCAGCGCTTCACAAGCAAGCTATTAACGAAATTAAACATATTTTTATTGAGTATTAGCGCAAGGGCAAGTGATATCCAACGAGATCTAGTAATGTTACCCGTGATGTATGTATAAAGATAAAACGTATATGTAAATGTTTCTTGAAACCTGAGGTTTAGTGCTAGGCGTATTTATTTATATGGATTATTTTATGATACCAAGAGTATTGTAATGTTGCATGTTTGCGTAATGAGAATAAATTTTAAAAACAAGACGCATTTTCTTTTATTGTTCAACTACAACGAACCGTCCCATCCAGTGACATTGACAGGGGGCGCCACCGTCAATACCGGATCGCTGGTTCCGATTTTTGCCATGTTGGAAACTTTATAGTTGAACAATGGTGGCGCCTCTCTGTAAATGAGTTTGGTGGGACAGTTCAGTGTAGTTCATCAATACGTATCGCTACGCTACAGAAAGCTTATACAATTTTTGGCTTATTCCACTACAACGACAATCCCCGTCAACGGGGATTAGTGAACTTTTTGTTCACTATTCACCGTTATATTAGGATTTTGTTTTTAACATTAATGAGAGTTTTCGCGTATGAAAGATCCGCTAGATGGCGGGACGTGTCTGTATCTGTCAATGTCATATCAAAAATAACCAATCATGCAGCATTTGGACCTCGCGTCTACGTATTGCCATCTGGCGGATTTCTCATACGCGAAAACCCTAACAAAAAGTTCACTAATCCCCGTTCACGGGGATTGTCAATGGGGAATAGTGGAATAAGCCCAATTTTTCACGCATGTTTGCACAAATATACCAATGACATGATTTTGTGTGCATTTTCATAAACATCTTGTAACCGGAATGGAACGTTATTTTGGTACGGAAAATAATTTCAAAGCCGTGCACTAGATGTCGCTCACCGTCTGAACAACTTTTATGCAAACGTCATAGATAGCGCTAGTTGTTTGAAAATAGACAACGAAACTATCGGGTAGACAAATATTTTTTAATGTTTCTTATTGTAACAGCCTTTATTAAGGAAAGCCAAAACACTTCAAGTAACCCCAGTGCAGAGTATAATATAATGGTGATGATGAAAGTCGAAGAAGTAAGAGGACCCATTTTTAACCCATGACCCCGACGCGTCGGGCGGTAAGTAGGTTAGGTGCCTACCTAAGTGCAGGCTGCCACCCACCACGTTTTTGGAACATTTTTTATTATTTTTATTTAATTAAATGCGCATTAAGTTGAGACGTAACTATAATTTGCTCCCCAAGGTACTTACACACCATCGCTCCGTTCAAGAGATATTCGAGCGTAAGCAAACGTGTGTGCCAGTCAAGTCGCAAAATGAATACTACTGTAAGCATTTTTACTGTGAAACA
>NW_021131524.1:0-1350 GCF_004193835.3 Ostrinia furnacalis | reverse complement strand
GACAAGATAAATCGTCAAACATTGATCTGAATAATTTTGAACTTTACTGACGCACACATAAAGATTATTTTCTCTAACTCGAGATTATTCTGCAACATAGTTTCAAAAGGTAATATGTGCTCGTGATTCGTTGAAGGAATCAATTTGAAAACTGACGAACCTTTTCATTCCGTGACTGTACAAGTCTAGTCTTTAACTCAGTCCGTGCCTGAGGAATGGGAGAGGCTCGGGAACATTTGACATATTCTTTCGTTCGTTAGTTTCAGCCGAAAGACGTCCACTGCTGGACAAAGGCCTCCCCCAAGGATTTCCACAAAGACCGGTCCTGCGCCGCTCGCATCCAGGCACCCGCTACCTTCACCAGATCGTCGGTCCACCTAGTGGGAGGCCTGCCCACGCTACGTCTTCCGCTCGTGGTCGCCACTCAAGAACTTTCCTGCCCCAGCGGCTGTCAGCTCTACGAAATATGTGCCCCGCCCACTGCCAATCGCTATGTCAGTCACTCTGGTTTTCCTACGGATCTCCTCATTTCTGATTCGATCACGCAGGGAAACTCTGAGCATAGCACGCTCCATCGCCCTTTGGGTGACCTTGAGCCTTCATAGTAAGCCATATTATGACGTGACAAATCTGAAGCATATATCTAGTCTCGCTGACTTTTGACGTCTCAAAAACACCCTCCCGTGCCGCTTCCTTATTATTATTATTATAAAACTTTATTGCACAATAACGGTACAAAAGGTGGACTTAATGCTATTTGAGCATTCTCAGCCAGTCGACCCCTGGGTTATGCAGAAAGCTGTGAGTGCGAAGGTAGAGGTAGAAGGGTAGAAGTTAAAATTGAAGTTAAATTTTTAATTGATATAATATTTAAGATACATATACCTACATACATATACATACATATATACAGATACATACAAACATCTATATATATAAAAATGAAACCCGTTTTCCGTTGTCACGACATAACATGAAAACGGCTTGACCGATTTGGCTGATTTTTTTTTGTAGTTTTCTAATACTCTGTACAAGGTTTTTACGGAAAAAAATATAAAGAAAATCTCTACGCTAAGGCGGTACGAAGTTCGCGGGGTCAGCTATATAATATAAATAAATATAATTAACATATTATACCATTCCTTACCTTGGACTTACTGAATTAAAGGCTAGACCTATAATCTAGAAACAGACTGAGGCGTAATCATTCTAAGCCTCCTTAGTTTACCACGTTATATTAAATTCTACAGAATAGGAAGGATACAAACTTCAAGGCAAGCCGGGGCATGGTCTTGGTGGTAATCGCTGACGTAGTGAGGTCAGCATTGCCTACAAAATGCCAAGAAGACC
>NW_021131523.1:0-2487 GCF_004193835.3 Ostrinia furnacalis | reverse complement strand
GGCTGTTACGCTTGTTTTAAGGCTGTAAGTGGGTTGCTGACTGCAGGATTGGGTGTGGAAATACTTAGTGCTGGTTTAACATACTATCTCAGTTTATTGTTGTTGTAGTCATTTTACCGCCATCGTCGTGTGTAGGCGTTGCGTTAACTAGATTTATAAATAAAGAAGGTATATTATTTCATGATACAAAAAAATATATAGAAATACTAGCTTTTGCCCGCGGCTTCACCCGCGTAAAATTTAGTTTGTCACGTCATATCGTCATAAATTATAGCCTATATGTTATTCTGGGTTATAAACAATAGTACTGTAAAGTTTCAACAAAATCCGTTCAGTAGTTTTTGCGTAAAAGAGTAACAAACATTCAGACATCCAGATAGCCAAACTTTCGCATTTATAATATTTGTAAGATATAAACTTAGATTAATAAAACCTAGATATAAACAATAATACTGTAAAGTTTCAACAAAATCCGTTCAGTAGTTTTTTCGTGAAAGAGTAATTAACATTCAGACATCCACTTTCGCATTTATAATATTAGTAAGATAATTTTTGGAGAAACCCGATAGTCTTTTTGTCTAAAGAAAGCGCGGCGGAGCGGAGGGTTGTATTGAAACAATAAAACCACCAAGCATTTATGACTAGATCCGGTTTATTAAGCACCACAGCCAAGGTTCAAGCATAATAATAATATACATTATTATACAAAATCTTAGTGTGATCTAGATTGTATTATTCCTTATAACATAAGTAGGTAGGTACATACATAGGTTATAGTATGTTAATAAAATTACGAAAGTTAAGTAATTTTTAGAAGTATTTAAGTCTAAGTTTTGGCAAAATACCTACTACCTTGGGTAAACAAAATATTCGAATATTTACTCAAAATAATAAAAAATAGTTTTACAATGAAAATAGTAAGACACGGGTCTTACTACATATTTTAATTGAAATGGAACTAGAAAGTTTAAAATCTTAGTTTTACGATATGTATTTTATACTTCATCTTAATAATACTGAAGAATTAAATAGATGATCATATCCTTTTATTATTTTTTATTTGATGTACCTTTTTATTGTCTAAATTATTTGTAAAAACTAATTTGTATTCTGTTGCTGTACCTAAATAAATAAATAAATAAATAAATAAATATCAAAACAATGCAAACTAAACCAACTAACATTTGATCAGTTTCTGAATTGAGATTTTCATATTAGATAATTTATTTAAAATAAGCATGGAATATTTATGGTCTATTTGCGAATCCTTTGTCCAGCACTGGACGTCATGTGGGTCTGCCACATGACCAAAAACGAAATAAGCATGCTCAAGCTAAAAATCTCAATTCACAATTCAAACCGGGCAATTGACATTTAATGAGGATCATTTCGATTTTTAGCTGTGAATGCAGATTTATAGGGCTAAGAAATCCTTAATACACAGTGCAAAAATTTTTGTTCTACGACAAAAATTGACGAAGTTATGGCCAAATTACTAAAAAAGTTCACTGACCGCCCGGCGCGGGGACGATGACGTCATTATATCCGATCCGAACGCTGCCGGCGTACTGCGTGGATAGAAAATATTTTTTTCTAGCCAAATTATCAGTTTTAGAGAAAAACTTGTAATGACATTTATTCATCAGAATAAAGTAAGCTATCGATAGGTAATTTTTAAAAATGTAGACTTCAAACTTATTTTGATAACTCATTACAAAACTTAGCAGTTCAAATCACAATCAATAATAAATCATACACAATAGTTTCAGTTTATTGTCCTACTAATAGTACACCTAGATTTCATATAAAGAAATTTTCAGATTTAATAGTAAGTTTGCCAAAGCCAGTTATTGTAGCTGGAGATTTTAACGCCCATCATACCATATGGGGCTGTAACACTGTAGACAGTCGAGGACGAGATATTTTAGATAGTTTAGATGATTGTGATTTAGTTTTATTAAATGATAAGCAGGCCACGACTGTGGGAACACATGTCTGGAGACCGAACGGACTCGACTTGACTATGGTGAGCCCCTGTTTAGCTTTATGCTGTGACTGGAAAGTGCACGATGATCCACTTGGTAGTTATCATTTACCCACCATAACCTCAATACAACTATTACCAACTGCATCGCAACCACGTCTAACATACATGCCAGCAGGTACTGATATCCCTGATCATCCTAATCTTAAACTAGTTAATTGGAAACATTACTCAAAGTTAGTCAATGAAATGTTGAATGATTTTACAGTGTCTAATAGCAATGTTTTGGAATTGTACAACAACTTTTGTGACATCATCAAGTCAGCTGTAAATATGTCAATGCCAAACTCAAATAAAAAAAGTCAATCTCAACGTTTCGTTCCACACAGATCGTCAGTTATAAAGTCTAAACGTCTTTCGGTTCCTTGGTGGAATGATCGCTGTGCTAATGCTGTACAAAACTCGAAAGAAGCTTACGTGCAATTCAAAAATGACCCTACTCC
>NW_021131522.1:0-1098 GCF_004193835.3 Ostrinia furnacalis | reverse complement strand
CTATGACTTGTCTCTGACACATCAGTGCCGTAACCTGAGAGTCATAGACAATAATCTGTAAATTTAATCGATATTATTTTAAGTATTCACTTATTCCGATTACTGATTAATTTTAAATAAAAAAATATACGATACTTTGTTTAGTTTTCCAGCGATAACTTCGACAATATTGGAGATAACGTAAAATTATTTTTCTACTTTTAGTGTTTACTTTTTCGGAGTCGGTTTAATTTTTAGTTGGTTTTATTTAAACGAAATTATTTTACTTTTTTATGCAATTATGCTTACGTATTGCTCCATTGTTTATTTTTAAGAAAATAAAAAATTTCTTTCAATGAGGGTTTTCGCGATTGAAAAATCCGCCAGGTGGCAATACGTAGACGCGAGGTCCAAATGCTGCGTGATTGGTGGATTTTGACATATCTGTCAATGTCATGTCAAAAATAACCAATTATGCAGCATTTGGACCTCGCGTCTACGTATTTGATACCCTCATTGATAGCATCTTAAATTACCTCCCTAGCGGAATAGAACAACAAAGAACTGAGCGAGCGAGATGTCACTAGTAGCAACACTGTCAAACAGAACTTTTTGCAACTATTTGAAGTTTAATAACTTTACGGATATCATTGATTGTTTTACTGACCAGTGTGTTTTTTGATTACATCTGTGCATACAGTTTGTTTCCTGAGCCCCGATTACTGTAATTTTTAACGTCTCCAATCCAGATGCGCTTCATCGATTCTGCGATACGATTGGTCAAAACAGCTGACGTTCGCTGTTTTGATCATTACGCTGACCAATCGTATCGCAGAATCCATGAAGCGCGTCTGGATTGTAGACGTTAAAAATTACCGTAATCGGGGCTCTGTTCTCGAAAATTTCATAATCAGTTTTCATTCAATGTTGCGACTTTGTTGCATATTTTTAGTATTTTGACAATCACCCGGCGATGATACGCAAGTACTACAATATTTCACTTCGCGATTAACGAGAGGTTTTGTCGCATCACTAGTTCACAGACTAAAAATATTTTTATGTCAGTTGGCCATATTTGATGACATTTCTGCTGATTTCTAAAAAATTAGACTTGTATTT
>NW_021131521.1:0-1927 GCF_004193835.3 Ostrinia furnacalis | reverse complement strand
CCGGTTGCTCGCCGTGGTCTGCGTGAAGGCGTGATCCTCCATCATGAGGATGGGCTTCTTGCGTTGTGGCGACTCTATCAACTGCATTCTGAAGCCTGAAATTAATTATAGCATTTAATCGTCAGTTCGTTTCAGTCAAATGACGTCCACTGCTGGACAAAGGCCTCTCCCAAGGATTTCCATAACGACCTGTTCCTGCGCTGCCCGCATCCAGGCTCTTCCCGCAAACTAGCATTTAATACATAGTGTAATTAACTATAACGACACTTAAGAAACTGATGTCCGTTTCCACCATCAATTCCTAATTTTGAAGTGTCCCCTATTCATACAAAATGCCTGCTAAGTGCTACCATAGGGGTCACTTAAAAATGAGGGATTAATGGTGAAAATGGGCATGACACCCGTATTTACAAACGATGCTTGTTTATGTGAAACAGCAACGGCATGCGGAGTCGAATTCACAGCGTTGCCGCGTTGAATAAAGCTCTGTGATTGGTTCGTGTGTGTCACTCCGCCACTCAAGTATTGTCTATGAATAGGTTTTTTGGACCCTGTGCGTCCACGTGCACTGTGAGACCTCATAGTAATGTTTGTGAATACGGGTGTAAGCATTTTTAGACGTTAAATAGTGACACGGTAAAGCGGATAGAGAACCAACAAAGTCAAGAAATTAAAAAAAAATCAAAATCAAAATTATTTATTCAGTTTAGACCACAATTGGCACTTATTTTGACGTAATAAGGAGTCTAGGAGTCCGTCGTTCAATCAAGTATAAAAAGTTTACAATAAATATTGTTTATAATATTTAACTTTTTTACATTTTATAAAATTGACATTGTATTTATTTGACATTTATAAATTAATGTATAATTTATTACTATTAAATTAATTTTTAGTCTGCACTCTGTGTTAATTTTAACTGTGGAAACTTTGCTGATTTCTGTTTTATTTTTTGTGTGATTATTTGTCTGTATATCAAAATTGTTTGTTTCCCTAATATAAATAAATAAAATTAAATAAAATATCTTCTACTAGACCTGTGAAAATGGTTGCTCCTTAAAAAAAGGCATTCGACAATTAAAACTCGTGTATCTTTACTTGTAAAAGTTTATTTTATGAATCACACACAATCTAACATAATTTATAATACATACTCGTAAAGTATTTCAGCTAAAAATACTACTAGCATGCAGAAAAGTTCACACTCTATCTTACTAATATTATAAATGCGAAAGTAACTCTGTCTGTCTTGCTTTCACGCCTAAACCACTGAACCGATTTTGTTGAAATTTGGCACAGAGATTGTTTGAGTCCCGGGAAAGGACATAGGATAGTTTTTATCCCGGTTTTTGATACAGGAACGCGCGCGATAAAGTTTTTCTGTGACAGGCAAAATTCCACGCGGGCTAAGCCGCGGGCAAAAGCTAGTTAACTATAATTAATACTCAGTGATACTACAGCTGCAACCTACAATATACTTTTTCTATCTTAGTGAAGTGTAGTGGCGCAAGTTAGTCTATGCAGGAATTTGTTCGAGACGTATAGTGTGAACACGCACTTCAGTTAGTTTCGCCGCGCGCCGTGCCGGCCGTTCGGTGTGCGTGCTCGCGCATCGACTCGGTCAATTTATCGCAAGGTGTAGGTTTGCGCCATACGTAAATTGGTAGTCGGTAGATCGACCATAATACTTATAATAAAGTTTATTTATTAAAATTCATGCGTGGAATTCCGTGACAAATCATCCCAAAGTTTTTTGAAGTGCTACAGACACGCGTCTTCCGCGTCTCAGTCGCGTCGCTGTAGCGGATCTACATTAGTCTAATTTAAACGTATTTCATCTAAATATAATACGAGGGCTGCACTAAAAGTATCGGGAATGGAATATTTCCACTGTTCCAGTCATATTAAAATGTATTTAATTGCAAAC
>NW_021131520.1:0-578 GCF_004193835.3 Ostrinia furnacalis | reverse complement strand
TCGATTTGTATAAATTATTTTTTGTCTATATCAAATAATCTTCAAAATAATGATGTTATGGTACCTACCTACTTATTTTTATTAAGTTGTAGTCAAAGGATGGAAACTATTTAAAGGCACTTGGTGTTCAAAGATTATTTTTTATTAAAAAATCATACTTAACACGTTCACACTGCGTTATCGGGTCGAATTGACCTTAGGTGCTGGATGCATTGGTGCGGGATGGATATATTCGGTCTTTTCAGTTGTTTCGTCAAACACAGTAAATATTTGGAAAAAAAACTTATCAGGTCCTTACGACCCGATGTCGCACTAAAATAAATAAATAATAAATAATAATAAATAAATATCCTTAGACATTTTACACTGCGCTTCTAGTCCCAAACTAAGCAAAGCTTGTACTATGGGTACTAGACAACGGATATAAAAAAAGATAGAAAAGTAAACAAATATCGTTTAGTACTTCTATCGTGTCTAATCGACCCATTGACAGATGACTATGGTCACTGATCACGGTCGAGATCGGTATACTAAGAGAAAATCAACCTTGTGATTTGAAAAAAATAAAGATGTAAAAA
>NW_021131519.1:0-7815 GCF_004193835.3 Ostrinia furnacalis | reverse complement strand
TGCGACTGTTTCCACTCTTGGTTATAGCGCCATCTATGAGTGTTGATGATAAACGACGGATATCAACTAACGTTGCTGGTAGTTGATAGATGGCGCTAATAACATAAAAAGTGTAGGAAAGAAGAAATAAATTACTTAATTGACTATTACGATAACCATAAAAAACATTAAAGAATCGGGCAATCTTAAATCATGATGATAATAATTATACCTTGCAGAAAGTAACTGACTTTTTGTAGCAATTTCTCATATAAAATGCTGAACTGATTCTGATGTAATTTGGCAGGGAACAGTTTGAACCCTGGAGAAAGATAGCCATAACAAGATAACATTATAGATTTAAGGTACATAATATAAGAATTTTATAATAATGGCTTTGGAAGTATAATGAGGGCATCTACATTTGTTTACAGAAATAAAAAATGTAGGTAAATATTTAAAATTTATCTATTTATTCACTATAACTATGTTGGCGGCGTGCTCAGATGCCCTCAATATGCGAGGGGGTTTGCCGCGAAGATCGGCTACGTAAGTCATCTTCGGGCACACTAGCGACGCCAAGACAGCTAGGAGTCGGAGTGGTCGCCATGGCCGAAATCGAGCGTATGGATCATCATCATCTTCGTTCGTTCGTTTCAGCCGAATGACGTCCACTGCTGGACAAAGGCCTCCTCCAAGGTTTTCCACAATGAACGGTCCTGCGCTGCCCGCATCCAGGCTCTTCCCGCGACCTTCACCAGATCGTCGGTCCACCTAGTAGGAGGCCTGCCCATAGCTGGAATACGCATCATCTTCATCTTTTAAGGATAAAAACATTCATAGTATTGTGCTTTTTTTGTGAGCTAATAGTCTTCTTCGCTTTATCAGTAATATATTTGTTTTGATTTTTTCTTGCCTCAGTATTTGTTTTTTAATTTGAATATCTAGGTCATGTAAAACCTTTGACCTTTCCATTTCCTCTACAGCCAGTTGTTTTTGTAGGTCTATCGCTTCTATCTTCTTTTTATGCAGCTGTTCTAAAGAAATCCAGGCCTGGCGAGTTCGTGCCTGCTTCTCAATAGGTTTCATTATATTTTCAGTTGTTTTTGTGTTTTTCACTACTGTTTCATCATTACTTCTGAGGGCTTGTGACACCGGAGTCCTCAACGATTGCGGTGTGTAATCTCCCCAATCCTAACACAAAAATTATAAAATTATTAATAGTTTAAATAATATTGATGTTAATAATAATTCTTAAGAAATCTTTCAAATGTAGACTATATTTTATTAAAACAGCTGTTTATGTAGATGCCAATAATTACCTTTGTCACAAAATCTTCATTACTATGTACTGTTGTGTCACTTATCTGGTTGTCTACAACAGTTGGAGGCAGTGAGATATCTGCAAATGTAATATTATAATTAATAACTTTATTATTTCAAAATTTTAAACACATAAACAGTGTACATAAGGCAGCAATATAGGGCAGCTTTGCCTTGCAGAAGCAAATAGCATAAATATTATTGTCCATGATAGTTATTAAATTATTATTGAATACTTAAACCAAGGATACTCTCGGCGCACTTAAGGGACTCTTATCTAAGTATAAATAAGACGTCAATATGTAGGTGACAATTTATTGCTTGACACAGGTTGTCAATGGTTCACAATGGTTGTCAAAGGTTCACAGATGTCAAAATACTCCAGGTATATAAAGCCAGGGAAAAAAATCTGGACACCGCGGTACAGCTTTACGCGTCTCAAAGTACAGTGACATCTCTCGGCAAATAATACAAACAAGTTTCATGGAAGGTTTATACATATCGCCCACCAAGGACCTTCCTAGGTCCTTAACAACAGGAAAATCGAAATAAACCCAATGAAACTTAACGCGAATGCATCGCCCACCATGAAACATGTTACGGTACACATCAACAATAAAATTAAAATAAACCATATAAAAACCATTGTACCGTAAAATAATAAAACACTTTCAATAAACTNGGTTCACAATGGTTGTCAAAGGTTCACAGATGTCAAAATACTCCAGGTATATAAAGCCAGGGAAAAAAATCTGGACACCGCGGTACAGCTTTACGCGTCTCAAAGTACAGTGACATCTCTCGGCAAATAATACAAACAAGTTTCATGGAAGGTTTATACATATCGCCCACCAAGGACCTTCCTAGGTCCTTAACAACAGGAAAATCGAAATAAACCCAATGAAACTTAACGCGAATGCATCGCCCACCATGAAACATGTTACGGTACACATCAACAATAAAATTAAAATAAACCATATAAAAACCATTGTACCGTAAAATAATAAAACACTTTCAATAAACTTAAAACCTTAAAACTAAATAAACTAAAATTATTTAGCCTTAGGAAGGAGACCAAATCTTAACACCTTGAAACTAACAACTCTATCATCGTCGTTACCGGGATGGACCACAATCACCCTGCCACTGAGCCAAGACCCGTAGCTTGTCCTCCTTTATGACAACTAAATCATCAACTGTTAGGTTGAGGAATTTGCATAGGTAGTCCATTTCTTTCTTTCCCTTACGACGTTCATGAAGCTATGATTCTTACAAGTCTCCAACCAAATCTCAACATGTTGTTTATAACGGGAAAAGGATTCAAGAACCGGAGAAAACTACCATGGGTAAGTATCAATTTTCGTTTTACCTTTCAACAACAGCACTAAAGTTCTCAGATTGGCATGCAATACAACCCATAGCCTTCTATATCTCTACTGTTGTTGAATACCCATCGCGTTTCTCAAGCGTCCCTTTTTTTTACTTTTCTTTTTGTTTCAGATTCTTCATAGGTCTGCACGTCGACCTTGTAACGGATCACAAATTTTCACTGCAATTCCAGGTGATGCCGTCACTTTTTATTATTTCATCATTTTTCCTTTTCAGCCTTTCTTCGTTTCCTTTCCGTTGACTTACTTTACCATCTTTCATTGCCTTGACCAAATCTTCATTATTAGTAGTCAACTTTTGCAATTCAAACCCTTCTTTACCTAACGTTATGTTCACCCCTCTGTAAAGTTGAATCCTCTGATCGATAGTTCCGCAACCCATCATGAGATCGTCCACATTAAAATCTGACAATATCTTCTCAGCCGCCGTTGAAGAATCTTCACCGAGATCCAAATTCATGTCAACATATTCACTAGTAACCTCTGTGTATTTCTGTTTCAGATCGCCGTTCTTCAGTCTTCGTTCTAATGAATACATTCTTTTTTCAGGTGTTTGCCAGGAATTCTTCACATCGGGAACTTCATTCTTCACCGGGAGACGCTCACTGTATCGACCAGTATCATCTCTACGACTAGTTCTGGTAAAGTATCCTTCACGTGTCTTTTGATCTTCTGTACATGTTCGTTCCTTTGGCAACGTAATGTCATCTTCTAGCTTACATTTTCTTCGAAGCTGATTATCCTCCACGCTACAGTGCATCACCTTTATTGTTTCAGAGGGCTTCGTGGGCGTGTGAACGACACCAGACATAATCCACCCCAATGATGAACACTGAGCGAGTGGTGAACCAAGTGGTCCCTTTATGACTCCATTTTGGATTATCCGGCTATATACTTCTGAACCTAACAATAAGTCGACACTATTGGAAGTATAGTAGCTCGGATCCGCGAGAACAATGTCCTCAAGTTCCTTCCATTCCTCCACTGTTATCTTGTGAGTAGGTAAAAGTGAAGTAATGGACCCCAACACATAAGCTTTCACCGTAATAATAAAGTTTGGATCAACCCGTGATGCTATTTTTATTTCAACCATCGACTTTGTCGTGAGCCCGTTCATGCCACCTACTCCTACTATTTGCCCTCTAGCTGGAATCTTCTTCAAACCCAATAATTCAACCATGGCCTCTGTAATAAAAGAGGATTGGGACCCTTGATCCAGTAAAGAACGAATCGTATATGTTTGGCCGTATTTAGAAACAGTATCTACAAGTGCCGTCGCTAGCAATACCTGGCTACAATCCACAGTGCTTCTTGTAGACGTGCAGGAAATAACAGCCCCAACTTTCTTGGTATCAGCCGTAGTAAGTGTAGTAACCTCCCCGTTTTGGGGTTCCTGAGCAGCAATCTTGTTCGTAGGATGCAGCAGGGTGTGGTGCTTCCTCTTGCATATGCGACACTTGTATTTACTGTGGCAGAATTTGGCAGAGTGATTGTTTCCGAGACAACAAAAGCAAACATTATGAGATGCAACGAATTCGCGACGTAATTCCACTGACGTATCCCTAAACGCCTTACACGTGCTCAATTTGTGCTCCTTCTTACAAAAGGGACAGACTAATATGGCAACGTGCATGGTTTTCATTTGACTAATAGGCAAGGTTTTGCTAGGAATCGGTTTGGACTCTGAACTCAAAAACTCAAGGGCGCGGTAACGGTTTTTAAGAAACTGTTCGAACTGATCGTAAGTTGGTAGCTCGGTAGAGTTATTATCCGCGATGTTAAACTCCCATTGCCTTTTTGATTCAGGGTCCAACTTCAAAGTTATTATATGAATTACCAGCACGTCCCAGGTACTTGTATCTATGCCAATATTAGACAGAGCGGACAAACAATCATTTGTGGTGTCCATCAGACTTTTCAAACCACTAGCCGACTCACAAGTTACATTTTTCTGGCTTAGCAGTCTCTTCAAAATATGATGACAGATGTATCTTTTGTTGTTGTATCTCTCATCCAACAAACGCCAACATTGCTCGTAATTGCTATCGGTAATTGGGATGATGCATAAAAGTTGCTCGGCTTCACCTTGTAAATACCCTTTCAAATAGAGTAATTTTTGTGCGTTTCCTAAAGTTTTGTTGGAATGGATTAGAGACTGGAATAAGTCTCGGAACGTGTTCCATTCCGAGTATTTGCCCGAAAAGACCGGAATATTCACCTTTGGAAGTTTGACATTAGGCGCCTGTACCGTGGGCTGGTTGGAATCATTGTTGGACGAACTTGGGATTATAACGAATTTAGTTAAACCCCCTTTCAATTTACACTTAAAATCGATATAACAATCTTCCGTTTTGTCATAGGTATCGTTTTGCATATAGGTCGACTCGGATAATACTTTAGGTTCCGTAGTGCGCAACAATTCCCTATGACCCAACAGAAATTCATTCCACAAACCTTCAAGAAGTTCCAACCTTCCCTCCAAATACTCTTTGGTCAAACGATCTTTCGGACCTTTTTTGAAATTCGTCTTCGCTTTTTCTATCCTTGACGCAAGATCAAATTGACAGTTCTCTAACCGTTCCATCATAAATGACAGTTCAACTGACATGTAAACAAATATCCAAAAAAAATGCTAAAAATTCCGAAAATTTCTAAGTGTTTGAGAAAATTAATAACTCTGACAGAAATCGGGCATAGGTTCCCCGTAGCAACCGCTTTTTCAAAATTATTCTAAGTCCTAAAAGTATTTCTAAAATTTTTCTGTTGAAATACTCCAGGACATGGACCTATAAAAAAAGGCGGACGGAACTCGCGCTACAACAAAACTGTGACGCAAAATTTTGGCGTTTGTCTATTGTGTGAGTGAATTTAGGGATGCCATGTTAGCCAAAACATTTTACCCATTTATTTTAAGAAAAACATAGATCGGCAGATGTTACTTGGAAATGTAGACAGAATTATTCCGTGCCATTTTAAAAGGATGAAAGGTGTATGCGTTGAGGTAGGCGCGAAATTTTCAATGTTCAAATTTTCTTACATTGTTTGCAAGTCAGTGTGTCAGGGTATGGGAAGAACATCATTTAAGGCATTTATGATGGGACCTTCACTTTCACTAACGGTTCTAAATCCAAATACGATTTCAGCTGGAGATTTGCCTGTACTCCTATTCTTCGTGTTGTTAAGGCTCCACTGTACTCGGCCTACGTTCTCGTCCCACATCCGCTCGTCCATTCCGTGATTAGTTGCAGCCAAAGACTCTAATATGGTACGATTATACCTCTCAATTTGCCCATTAGCTCTAGGCGTCGCAACTGCATTAAGAACATGCTTGGCGCCGATCGATACAATAAACTTTTTAAAGCTTGCAGAGGTGAAACTAGTCCCACGATCCGATATTATTACTTTTGGTATACCAATCACGTTGAAAATATCTTGTAGAATTTGAATTGTCGTCTTAGTCTTAACATTCCGAACAGGTTTTACGAAAATAAATTTGCTAAAACCATCAATAATACCTAGTATGTATGAGTTCCCCTTTTTGCTCCTGACAAACGGGCCTAAGTGGTCAATATGCAGTGTTTGGAATGGGATATCTCCTTTCGGTATCGGGTGTAAATATCCTGTTGCTTTTGACGATGATCCCTTATTGTATGCACAATTCGCACCCTTCCTGGAATAAGTACGCAAGTGAAAAATGCCAACTTTTCAGGAGCGTAAAAAAACTGTCCTAAAAATTTATTACCATTATTAAAAATATGTGTTATACATCAAAAGATAGCTAAAAATGTCTATGAGGGGCCTATGTATTTATATTTAAAATACACTTAATAGGTTTTGAGAAAAACTTAAAAAAGAGCGTTGCGTACTTATTCCGCGAAACATATTTAACACCTTGTTGTTGTAATTATGAATATTGCATTGTTGACATGTAAAGGAATACATGCTGTTTGGTATTATTGCAGATAGCCACTTATTGACGTTCAGATTTAGTCGTGCATTCAACGTGTAAGTGGATGGTCCAATTCTAGAAATCACTAAGTCCATTTTCATAGTTTTTGACCTGACAACACTGAACAACGTAGCTTTTTTTTCTCTATGGACTGGCGCAATTAATTTTTAACTTAAAAATCCCTTTCCGTGTATTTTGTGAATTACTTTAACACTAAGTCCTCTCTTTCCAATTCAAGAAATCACTATGTCCTAATATCCCTTAGTCCTGTCGGCTCAAATTAACAAATCCCTAAGTCCATTAAATTATCCCTCTGTTTTGACTATCAAAAAAAATTACCTATCATTACTTAAAACGGCAGTTACTCTGTAGGGACCCTTAAACTTAGGTCGCAATTTCTTACTTTTGCCATCTGCAGGGTTATTGTGACTTGGTATCATAACCAAATCACCGGTTCTATAAAATTTAGTTGGAGCTCTAGTGGAATCGAAATAACGTTTCATATAATCTTGATTCCTTTCAATATTCTCTTGGGCAAATTTTCGTATTCCATCCCGAGGAGATCCTTCAGCTTGACCGACATCCGGAAGAACATCATTTAAGGCATTTATGATGGGACCTTCACTTTCACTAACGGTTCTAAATCCAAATACGATTTCAGCTGGAGATTTGCCTGTACTCCTATTCTTCGTGTTGTTAAGGCTCCACTGTACTCGGCCTACGTTCTCGTCCCACATCCGCTCGTCCATTCCGTGATTAGTTGCAGCCAAAGACTCTAATATGGTACGATTATACCTCTCAATTTGCCCATTAGCTCTAGGCGTCGCAACTGCATTAAGAACATGCTTGGCGCCGATCGATACAATAAACTTTTTAAAGCTTGCAGAGGTGAAACTAGTCCCACGATCCGATATTATTACTTTTGGTATACCAATCACGTTGAAAATATCTTGTAGAATTTGAATTGTCGTCTTAGTCTTAACATTCCGAACAGGTTTTACGAAAATAAATTTGCTAAAACCATCAATAATACCTAGTATGTATGAGTTCCCCTTTTTGCTCCTGACAAACGGGCCTAAGTGGTCAATATGCAGTGTTTGGAATGGGATATCTCCTTTCGGTATCGGGTGTAAATATCCTGTTGCTTTTGACGATGATCCCTTATTGTATGCACAA
>NW_021131516.1:0-87042 GCF_004193835.3 Ostrinia furnacalis | reverse complement strand
GAAGCACATGTATCAATATGTCAATGTCACTACTTTTTTCTCCTTCCTTGGAAGAATACAGTTTTTACTTTCTGAAACGGCTTTTTGTTATTTTCTCAAACCCCATTTCCAATAATTATAATGTGTAAGTTTCAACTTTTTATTATTAGAAAGCAATTCACTCTGGAAGAGGGGCACAGATATAAACTTGTTTCATGTATTATGTAGTATTACCAGGAATTGTTCTTGTAGTGACTTTCAAATGGGATTCTGGTTTTTTTAAATAAATTATCAAATTCGATGAAATTTATAAAGTATTATAAGTATTTCCTGTCTATAAGGTAGAAAATGAAATGAAATTGAATTGATAAATATTTATTCAGTATGTTGGCACTTACGAATGTAAAGAATATTTATTTGAACCCTAGCAGCATACCTACAAAGACAAAAATAATGAAGTAGAAGTTGTGAATTCCTTAGTTTCTTTTATTAAACGATTACTAAACACATAGGTACGAAAAGTGAAGTGTAGTAAGTAAAATGTCATGTCAATAGTTATTGGAAGAGACCTATGCTGATAATATTGATGAAGAGGATGATGTTGATGAAGTTAACAAAGCAAGTGATAAATGTTGATAACACCATCCGAGTTTTAACGATGTTGGTTTTATTTATAGTACTAATGTGCTTAGTTTGTTGAACCAAGGCGGAAAAACATTTCAGCTCGAAGGGCATTTGGTTGCAGTCTGCTAAAGATTACAGTATGTTACTAAACGTGAAGCTGGAAAGATCTAGAGCAACGAAGCTTGCTTACATGGTATGTAGTTAATAATCTATCCAGTTCGTTGACATGCAATTTGTCCAATTACTCACTGAAAAATTGCTGCGGTGCAATTACCTAACTTAGGTTAGTGTATTTAAAATGTACGACTGGCATTTGCTTAATTGGTTATACACACATACAGTTTTAAGCATAGAGATAATATGGTTTGGAAAGCAACTGAGAAGATGTTTCTGTCGTGGTTGCTTCGTCAGGCCGCCCCGGCTCTACTCATCTTCAATTGAGTCTCGGCCTTGATTATAAAGGTTTTGCCACTTGCAAATCATAGTTTTACCAAGGCAAGAGTCCCCATAAACAAAAAAATCTCTTTCGAAATAGTTTGAAGAAGTTTTCCTAGCTTAATCAGAAACTTAATGAATACAATAACTTAAACAATAAGCAAGTCAATCCGGAAAAAAATCACAACACAGAAAATTGACTGCGCGAAAGTCAATTTTCTCAGTGTTGTGATTTTTTTCCGGATTGACTTGCTTATTGAATTTTATTTCAGTGAATAATGTTCCGATTTTAATAATACTTCGTATTTATGCTTTTGATGAGTGTGACTGCTAATGCCGTAGAAAAAAGTTACCTTTTCACCCTCCATACCCCCCGTTCCGCGAACTTTTTGACCTACCCTCGTAGAATTCGATTAAAAAAAAAATTAAAGGTGATAATGGATTGCCAGTGAACTTAAAAACATCTCTAGCTTATCTTCTTTTCAATGATATCTCACTTGTAGTAATTGAAAATGAAAATGAAATTTATTTAGTCCAAAAATATTACAGTACATGATCTGGTTACTGTTACATTCAGAACAAAAACGGATTTCAATTTATACAGTAAGTATGTACTAACAGCATCTTCACTGGACTCCACACTAGGATTCCCTGTGTCGTGGAGACCAGTCTTCCCATTGAAGTTTCGAGATAAAGTGCGTGCATGACTTTGTATATATTTTGAAAATTTTAACTAACTTGAAAAAAATCGAACTGCCTAAGGCAGGAATTGAACCCACGAATATTTATAATTTTCAAATAAGTTTGAGATGCGACTCTTATCGTTAGAAATTAAATATTTTTGTGTGTGTGTGTGTGTGTGTGTGTGAGTGAGTGAGTGAGTGCGTGTGTGTGTGAGCGCTAGTGGCAGGATATATACATATTTACCGCATTTAGATGAGAGTTTGGAGTAAGGTTTCCGTATCATTATAACTTTGGCATTGTAGCCATTTAAATACCATCGTTTTGCAACCTGTTCTGAGGTGCGATTGTGTAAAGTTGTTCATGGATGGACAATGAATACAATTGATCATCGATCGTATATCTAAATTCGAATTGTGTAATTTTGTCCATTTCATGAAGACCGAAAAGTGACCGGTCGTATATAATCGTTTCATGGATTTGCGTTTTATTAATGAAAAACATTCGCTAAAACTCATTATTTTTTAACAAATAACAAATGAAATCCATGTTCAAATGCAGTTTTTTTTAATAAAATTTTATGATTGCACCTTAATAACATACTTTTATTCTTAAAAACATTGAATTCGAATTAAAAATTTACCTCTGCAAATCAAATAACCAAACGCATAGAACGAATGAAATAAGAGTTCCACTACCCGCCCCCAGGTGGCATACATACTTTAAGGCTAGGCAGGCTAAGTTGAATACTACTCTACAATAGGTGGCGTTAATGGACTACGAAAAACGACGTGAAATGATTACTTCTTTTTATTTATTTATACTTTAATGCCAAAATTTTAACCTAAGGCGAACTTAATCTCACATTTAATAAATTATACATAAATAAGTGTTTTGAGAAGTAGTATTTTAATCTATGTTCTGTGAATGACAAGTGTTATCTGTCAAGTGTCAAAAAACTTGAAAAACTTTTACGAAATTTTTGAATTATGTTAAATTTGTTTTTAAACACAAGTAAGTATAGATTATTACACTAAATTAAGGCATTCTATCAAAAATGAAAACAACCCAAGTTTCAATAACTACTCCTGTAACTTTGGTTTCTTCTATATCAAATAATCAATTTCATTTTCAGTGCCAAAGGCAAGAATAATTGCCCACGCCAGATGGAGACCCAGCTAAATAATGTAGTAACAGCGCGTGGTCGTGTGATGAGGGTTCCTTGACTTGAGTTCTGGCGCAACACGTCCTGGGCACTAAACAAGATTGGGGATGGGACGTCTAAAGAGGTGCAAGCCTGGAAAACGGTAAGGCCTATTTTATTGACATTAACCAATAAACTGTTCAACATACTTACACAACATAACATTATTATGACTCTTATAATGCGAACAGCTAGGGACTGGAATTTGTTGCCTGCTGCTGTCTTTCCCGAAGACTATAATCCGGGTGTTTACAAGGCGAGAGTGAATAGGCACTTACAGCCCAGATATGTACCATCCTAGACTGCATCCAACTTAACACTTGGTGCCGTCCGGCACCTAGGCCCATAATATTCCGACCTCAAAAAACGGTCAAGTGTGAGTCGGACATAAATATGCGAAAATTTTACAAGTCTCGGCTCCATACAAAATGCCTTTGAAAATTCGGCTAAGTCTAAACTCCATACGAAAGCCGTCGAAATTTTTTTAAGTGTCGGCGCCATACAAATTACGCTCGAAAATTCGGCTATGTCTCGGACCCCCTTTGCTATACCCTAACCCAGCTTTTAGTGCTATAGTTGTTGATGAAAAAGAACTCTTGTGTCTCACTAAAACTTATTTCCATTAACACCAAGCACTCACCGCTTACCACACTTTATCTTTCAAAGAAATAAATTAACAATTTGCATACGAGGACGAGGATATAATTACACCTCTATGAGAATTTATACGATTATCATGAGTTACGAGTCACCGCAATCATTTGACATTAGCAATGGGCTCATGAAACTTAGACAATTCGAATTTTCTGTCAAAATCATATTCATCATTCACTCATCGTATAAAATTACGATCAAATCGTTATCATATCGTTATCGTTTTATGAACTCCTTACACAATTAGAATTAGCCGTTTGACACATCATAACGTACGTTATGAACTGTCAAATGAATACGATTGCCTTAGACAATCGCACCACTGGTCATATTTAATAATACTTTTATCTATCTTGTATACCTGAGTGTAAAGATATGGACCCATAAAGCTAAAAGATCTGGGTAGTTCCCACTTAAGTGATCTGTACGAGGTGCGTGCCGCATTGCCAGCTTGCCTGTGAAAGAATACAATCGTAGCAGATATGTACAGTTGACGAACGCTGAGAAGCTGGCATTCAGCATAGAGATTAATTGTTGATTAATTAGATATTGAAATTCGTCAAAAATTCAAAGATTAGGGAAGAAAATGGAATAATAATACAAACATTATCCATTCTTTATGGCGGCTTGATAACACTCGATATTTGGAAAAAATACACTGCCATCTAGAAGAAGTGGCCGGATAAGCTTCGGCGTTTGGAGCTGGATGGCAGCCAGTGGACCTGGTGAATTAACCGAGGTCAGTGGTCGAATGAATAGCCAACAATATACGGATATTTTAGACGAAGTTTTAGTGCCCAGTTTGGAGGCATACTTTCCCGGATTGACGTCTATAATAATTTTTGTGCAAGTCAATTCAGGGGTCCATAATTCGCGATACACTCAAACCTGGTTTAATCGCCACCAAAATTTGGTGAATTTGTTACCATGGCCGCCTAAAAGCCCAGATCTCAATCCGATTGAGAATTCGTGGGGGCTGATGGTTCAAGAGTAGGACACCAAGCTAGAACCAAAGAAACCTTGACCAGACTCGTCCACGAGATATGGGATAGTTTGAGAGGCAGCGATGTATGGCTATGGAATAACATGGTTTCATCAATGCGGGAAAGGTTGCAAGATGTTATAAACGCTGAAGGTGGCTACACAAGATTTTAATTTATTTAGTTACGGATAATTCTTTTTTAAAAATTAATAATGATGTGAAGCGACAGTGAATTAAACTTGATTACTTTTGTATCATCTTTGGGTTTGGAATGTTGTCTTTGGTCGATTAAAAAAGGCGGCTATCTTGTAACAGGACTATTCCCACCTCTCGTTCCCAGCACTGCAACTCCTGTGTAGCCAGGATCTACAGCTTGACCGCCACAAAAACCCAACCAATGAAGGTCAAGTTTGTCCCGGGGGAAAGTTAAACTGTCATTGGACCCGCAACGAAATTAATCAGAAGAACATAGGAGGAGTTCGAAAATAAGGTTCGACTTCCCTTCATTGCAAAGCGGGTGACAAACGTTCAAAACCATCAAAGCCATCTTGTAAATGGGTCTTGTAATTATCCTTGGTCTGAGGTCTCGTAAGAATAATAAAACATACTCAGTCAGTAATTCGGTATTTTATTTATTTACTGCCTCTTAACACATGGTGGCAGCGTTAAAAGTCGTAATAAATGGAGAAAAAACAAAAAGCAGATATGAAAGAGGCAGCGCTGGGTGGAAGGAGCCACCAAGCCAAGGAGGCGTCGAGGCTAAGATGATGTTGATAAAATTATTTCGATGTTTTTCACATTAATAAAAGTATTTTATTAAATGTTTTAATGTTTTGTTAGAGTATTATTTGGAAAATAAGTAGGTATTCCTAAAAATTAAATTGTCTGTGACTATGTATTCGTCACTTGTAAAGTTTCAAAAACGGCAAAGGTAAGTATACACTTCCAATATCATTTTGATGTAGGTATCCATGACAATGTCTATTACGAGTACATGCAATGTGTACATTTGTATACATAATTATTATAGAAATTGACATGGATAGTTAAAAATGATTTTCGAAGTGTCAATGTATTTATGAATTTGTTTTGCTTATATTAATGTGAAATAAACGTATACCTTATTTTGAAATTGTTTAATGGTAAGTTAATTTAGAACAAATTGTCGTTAACTTCATTCTAGATTGGTACAAGTTTAGATATTTTAGAAAATGTGACAATGTATTAATTGCTCGTGACTGTACCTATTTATTACTAAGGCTTTTAAGTTACATGTATTCGGGAACAGAAACACGTATACATTTTCGCAGTGCAATTCTTAAAAACTGATTCTTCCATCCAAATAAAATTAGATTAGAAGAAGAAATAAGTTAAATAAATTATGCTTACCACAAAATGGAGACTATTTTGTTGTAACAATAAAAGTCTACCAATATACCATTAATCAATGTAATTATTACATTATTACGTCACTAAAAATCACACAAAAAATAGTGTCACTGACCTCACGTAACCGAGATGCGTTGACGGGGATGCAAGGGAGCGTCTGCGCACGGCGGAAAATCCACATCTTTCTACCCCACCATAGCGGGTTATTGTGGAAAGTTCTCAAGGGCTTTCTAACAAAAGCCTTTTATCTCGGATTATCGCAAACCACATTAGTCCATTACGCATACTATCTATAACGGTTCGGTCATAATGTTGGTGGGGGTTTGATAATGCGTGGGCGTTGATCGACAGTTAGTGTTGAAATGAGTGTACTAATAATGACCTGAACTTATTACATGGAATAAAATAGCTACTACGATAAAGGCGACTTTCATGAGCCAGATAAACTTTTTGCATCACTCATTTAGGTACTTAAAATAAACACGATTCGCTCCATCAAAAATATTGTTGATAAGCAAATAGGTACCGTAAATTCGGTCAAACGTTTTACCAAATTACTAATTGCCGTAGCGTGTATTGTACACACATCTACATGGTCTAAAGATATTTCAATTAAACCTAAATAACTAAAATTCTTCGTTTCGCGGACGATATCGTAGTCATGGCTGAGACCGTGGAGGATCTAAGCACAATGCTCGTTACAGACAGACTGGATCGTACGTGCGGAGGATTGGGCAGGGCAGAAATTGGGCAACTAACGCCTTAGATGACGTAGTCATGCAAACTTTACAAAATCGTCGTCAAACAGCTGTTCAGACCCGAAATCGTTTAGAAGAAGTCCGTAACGTCAATGTAAGTGAAAGGACAGTAAGAAGACGTTTGAAAGATGTTGGCTTAAAATCTTACGTGCCAGCAAAGGATATGCCGTGCAATATTGTTTAAGTTACATTTGCATTTATTTTAATTAGTATAAGACCATTGTATTATTATTGTAATATTAAAAAAATATGTATAGAACCTACCTACATTTACTTCAAAAATTTACCCTTTTTTGCGTTCCTCTAAATCTGCCGGTGTGTATTTTGGTCTTTTAAAATAACAGGGATTTATTAGTAAAAAAAGCCAAGAAACGCTCTGGAAACAAGACATAATGAAACACAATTTACGGTAACTTGATAGCAAAGAAATTAGCCTTGACCATTATATAGAAAAGATGTGCAATTTATAATTATTATGAAAAAAAATATCTTTATTGCTATTATAGTTGTATGACTTTGAATTGCTATTTTATTGTCAATTTTACTGACATGAACCCTTTGACTAAGCATACTTCCTATCTCACTATAGATTGGACGAGTTATATTCTAGTGTTTTGACAGGCTTAAATACCTACCTTCGGACGAGATGAAGACTAGTATTTTAAAAAGTTATTAACTGGTCCGCGGTCCAGATTTTCGGTGGGCCAGATAATACCTAACCTAAAATCGCCGTAGTTTTATCAAGTAGAGTATTTACTATCTACTCTGAATAAAAAAATCATTCATTTCATTTTAAGATTAATCCCCGTTCAAATGAAACAATCGTGTCTCTCGTTTCGGTTGCCCCGAAGACATCGTTACTGTTTGGATATTTATCTAAAATAGCCGGCTTCAAACACAGAAGAACGACGGCGTACCACCCGGCATGTAACGGCCTCATCGAGCGATTTCACAGGCAATTAAAAGCTGCTATCATATTCTGTCACGGCTTAAATTGGACTGAGCTGCTTCTGCTAGTTCTACTTGGGATAAGATGTGCTTCAAGGAAGACCTGCAAACCTCGTCCGCCGAGCTAGTCTACGGAGAAACGCTCAGATTACCCAGGGAATTTTTTGAACCGACGACTGACACGACTTCTGACTTGACACACTTCTCAGCTAGACTTAGAAACGTGGTTCAAGATCTGCAGCCGGTAGCGGGCATCCCGGCACGGCCCGAAGAAGATATTCGTTTTCAAGGACTTGCCCACAGCCAGCCACGTTTTTCTAAGAGAAGACGCTCTGCGTGGTGCACTATACAGCCCTCCGACACAGGACCGCATGCAGTCTTAAAGAGAGCTAACAAGTTCTTCACTATCCTGGTGAAAGGAAAGCCACTGACAGTATCTATAGACCGTCTGAAACCGGCCTATCTACTGGAGGACACCACCACAACCACCAATAAAGACAGCAGAAGGTCCAAAAGTCCAGAAGCCGTCAAGAATATTGCTGACAGAAAGTCAAAGGATAAAGTAACAGAGCAAGCAGAACCCGCCAAAGAGAATACAACTAGATCGGGACGCCACGTTCGCTTCCCCGACCATTACCGGCATTGATGGCCTCTGGGGGGGGGAGTGTGGCGGTGTACCACACACGTATTTGGCATAAGCCTTCTCCCAGTACAAAGATGATGCTCGATGTACAAACTTTAAGATAAAAGTAGTTTAGTTGGCAGTTCTTAAAACAAATTATTAAAAATGTTTTTTCTGTTGACGAATGTCCATGATGGATAAAAAATTGTATTATTAGTAATTGATATAAAGAATTGTATTAAGGCGATAGGTGTACTAATTAAAGTATAATGATGTCTAATTGAAATATAATCATTTATTTAAATTTTGTTTCAGTTTGAAAATATGCTGACGATAATTATTATTATTCTGTATAATGATTTATTTTCTTTTTTTAAATTCTGTTTTGAAACACAAAATAATCATCGCAATTTTTTTCGATCTGCGTAAATTAAAATCGAGTTAACATTCCCGTAGGCAGTTATGTTAGAATTGGCAGCGCTTCGCATCTG
Source organism: Ostrinia furnacalis (assembly GCF_004193835.3). Taxonomy (NCBI): domain Eukaryota; kingdom Metazoa; phylum Arthropoda; class Insecta; order Lepidoptera; family Crambidae; genus Ostrinia; species Ostrinia furnacalis. Next base: position 78,275 of record NW_021131516.1, on the reverse strand, counting down.
TATTCTGAGCGCACTTTGGTATCGGGCAGAAGCGCGGGCGCGCGGCGAGAGGCGCGTTGTCTCGCTCTAATGCTCAAGGTCGTTCGGCCATGTAATCGCCTTAACAGCAATTGATTGGTTTTCTTCAACTAAATTTGTGAGCTCATCATTTATTTCATTAATCATTTTTACTTTCCGTTTTATCATTGTGAAATTACAAAGGTTTTAGCCTTTGGTATAATAAATAACATACAAGATTTCGAAATGATAATATACGGGCGGCTCAACGATGATGGACATGTTAATTTTGCCTAACGAAACTATAGAAATCATTGTGCAATTTCATGCATTCATTAGATTAGAAAGCTCAACAAGCTACTTTGCAGATTAAAAAAGCTTCGACCATATTGCAACTTAATTATAGCATTAAGATTTATCATGGCCAAAGATAACCCAATCGCAGATAAGTGTTTAATGCCTTTATCGCTATCTAGAGAGCTGTTTGATCCATTTAATCGTGGTCATAAAATAGACGGACAAAGAAAGTTCACTTTTACCGTGTCAAAAGTAAAACACCCATCCTAAGGCCTCAGCGTCGAACTTAGCGGGCAGCGGGGCGGGAGCGGCGGCGCACNATCCACCGTGCGGCGGCGCTGGAGCGGGGCGGGCAACGCAGACCCGTTCTCGAAACAAGCGGGCAGCTCGCGCGGCGCTTTAGCGGCGAAGTGTTGTGTTCGGGGTTGCGTTGTCGAGATATTTGTTTTTATTCGCAAACGAAATGTCTGAACAACGGCGACAATTTTATTTCGATTCAAATTTATTCCTAACGCTGAAGCTTCCAAAAGAAGGAGTGCGCTGCCTGCTCGTTGCCCGCTCCCTCGCCGCTGCCCGCTCGTTGCCCGCTGCCGCCCCGCTGCCGCGCCGCTGTTTTCGAGAACCGGTCTATTTGATTTTACGCATAAGATCCTGCCGCTCCCGCGCCGCCGCCGCCCCGCTGCCCGCTAAGTTCGAGGCTGAGGCCTTACAACCTATGTAAGGATGGATGTTTCATACTCTTTCACTCAAAACCTACTGAATGGATTTTAATGAAACTTAAATCAGTATAACATGCAGGCTATAATTTATAAAGATCTGTGACAAACTAAATTTTTAAAGGCCTAAGCAGTGATACATAAGTATACAAAATCACTTAGTACCTAACGACTGTTATTTTTTAGGGTTCCGTAGGCCTGACAAGGAACCCTTATAGTTTCGATATGTCTGTCTGTCTGTCCGAAGTTTTGCCTGGAAACTATTGGCACTAGAGAGCTGTAATTTTGTGGAGGTATGTATATTAATCACGCCGACAAAACGGTAGATAGAAAAAGTTTAAAAAAATATGTTTTTAGGGTATTTCCCCTTCATTTAAAGTGGGGATGATATTTTTTTCATCCCTTACCCCATCGTGTGGGGTATCGTTGGATAGGTATTTTAAAATGAGTTAGGGGTTTGTAAGACTATTTTTCGATTTAGGAATCCGTTTTCAAAATATTTGTCCCCCCCTCTAAAAACTAAACTGTTGGCTTAAAAAATCTGGAAAAATTCACAATAATAGTGCTTTTTATGAACTTTCCAGGAAAACTATGACGGTTAATATAGATTAGTTACTTTAAGAGTAATAGCGATTTAACTCGTGTATTATAAAATTTCATACCTAATAAAAAATCCTTAGACGAAAATATTAAAAGTGACTTTAGATGAAGTAATTGCTTGCTTCTGAAAATATTGTGTTCACACGGACTACTAGGGAACCCTACACTGCGCGTGATACGACACGCATTTGGCCAATTTTTAGGGTTCCGTAGCCAAAATGGCAAAAACGGAACCCTTATAGTTTCGTCATGTCCGTCTGTCCGTCTGTCCGTCTGTCCGTCTGTCCGTCTGTCCGTCTGTCCGTCTGTCACAGCCGATTTACTCGGAAACTATAAGTACTACAGTGATGAAATTTGATGGGAATATGTGTTGTATGAACCGCTACAAAATTATGACACTAAATAGTAAAAAAAAGAATTGGGGGTGGGGCCCCCCATACATGTAACTGAGGGATGAAAATTTTTTTTCGATGTACATACCCGTGTGGGGTATCAATGGAAAGGTCTTTTAAAATGATATAAAGTTTTCTAAAAAACATTTTTCTTAAAGTGAACGGTTTTTGAGATATCAGCTCTCAAAGTCGTAAAAAGTATGTCCCCCCCCCTCTATTTTTATAAATACGGGGTATAAAATTCTAAAAAAAATAGAGGTGATGCATGCTAATTAACTCTTTCAACGATTTTTGGTTTGATCAAAGTATCTCTTATAGTTTTTGAGATAGGTTGATTTAACTGTTGCTGCTACGGAACCCTTTGTGCGCGAGCCCGACTCGCACTTGGCCGGTTTTTGTATGTAGCATTAGGTACTTCATGGTACGTTCTTGTGAAAGAGAGAGCCTTCTGTATCTACCTCAATCGCTGTAAGCATTACTAACACGAAACAAGTGCCGGTGAATCCTTTGAATAATATTGTAATGTGATAGGTTCAACCACAGATAACAGACAGAAACTAAAGGGAGATGTACAAGGAGGCGGGGCCGGTGTCGCAGCAATATGCCCAAAAACAGTTAAATTGATGAATTGAAAACATTTGCATTAACGGTTCATTTCTATAGCCCGAGATCATACAATTACATTCGCGAAAAAATTTCTGATTGCTTGCCACATGTTAATACTCTCATAAACTGGTAAAACGCGTAGATTGTGCTGCAGAAAATATGTAAATTTAAATGAAAGTATAAAGCTATAAAAACCTAATATTTTTTAATACAGCATCGAAACTATACACTATAGACATAAATATATATGGCTGACATAACGAGCAACTCATTAGCTATCTGAAAATCAAAACTGTAAAGTTGCATCGTTATTTGTAAGGCTCTCCCTCTACTTCACGCGCGTGTAGTTTGTTAGTTTTAACTACTTGGGAAATAAGACAAGTGAATGACAATATTGTATGTATGTTTATAAAACTTACAAGAATGGGCAAATGCCACAGTATTAAAATGGATATAAATATATTTTTTAAAACTTCAATAATCGATTGAAAATACAAAAATAAATCATAGCGCAGCAGGATAGTCTTGGAAAAAGTTGCCAAAGCTTGAAGTTCGAAACTGTGGCCAAAGGATACTTTGTATAAGTATCGTTTATCCTTCAACTATCCTGCTACACCATTTAAGTATGTTTTTAATGTTCTTAGCCCACGACAAAAACAAGGAACAATTGTTTAAACTTTTGGCAAAAAATCTGATTGAAATTCAAGTCAATGGAAACACTGTCGTTTGCACGTTTCAAGAAAAAGTTATTTTCACACCAGGATCTGTAGTGCAAATGTCATCATCAACTCACGAAGAAGCTGACGCCAGACTATTGCACGTTGCTGATGCTGCACGAAACAACCACAACAGTGTTATAATTAAAACGGTGAATTCAGACGTGCTTGTAATAGCACTTGTGGCAAACCGAACCTCTTTGTTATTGATATTTTTTATTTTTCTTTAAGAATTCTGTTTATGACTGCTTTTTCTCAGCAACGGTACGAAATAAACGCGAAGTTTTACTTGGATATTTTTCACTTTTTTGCACGGCCAAACCTCTGATCCCTCACTGTCCTCAACACGTTTTGGTCCTTCGAGCCGGATATATAAAGAATCGAAATGCCCTAGAACAAGCTCATCAATATCCATCAGCCGCCGACGCCGTACTCCACGATCACTACATGGACGACTACATCGGTAGTTTAGATGACGTTTCTGAAGCCGCTAGCCTTGCCGCTGACATTGTGACAGTGTACAAATCGGCAGGGTTCGAAATGAGGGGCTGGGTTTCCAACAACGCTAAGGCATTATCATTAGTTCCATCTGATTTACATGCGGCTCTTCCTCCTGAAGAACATTTAGGCTTGCCGACCACTCCGATACGAGCCCTGGGAGTATAGTGGTTACCTAAGAGGACGTTTTGGGTTTTAGGATAGGCATGAACGACTACTTCCGGTCACAGTTAGCTGGGCTAACCAAACGTCAAGCGCTGTCACATTTGACGCGCGTGTACAATCCTTTAGGTCTACTTGCACCCATTGTAGTAAAAGGACGTGTCCTGTTTCAAACGCTCTGGCGGAGCAATGTGGGATGGGACGAATGGGATAGTTACCTACGGATGTAATTAAAACATGGCAAGACTGGTTCAATGAGCTGTTGTCTGTTGCGAATACACGCATCCCACGTTGTTACCTAGGCGAATGTGGCAAACCGAACCTCTTTGTTTTTGATATTTCATTCAGACAGTCAAGAAGATTGTTGTTATTAGCTCATAACGGTTTGTCACATTTTCCTCATGTTGCGTATTGGCTGGCATACGAGGGGGGAGAATGTGGCAAACCGAACCTCTTTGTTTTGATATTTTTTATTTTTCTTTAAGAATTCTGTTTTTGACTGCTGTCTTGTTTGTAGTATCTTAGCAACGGTACGAAATAAACGCGAAGTAAAGGATAGTGCCAGGGTCTGGACCAATTTATAAAGACTTTGATAAATACGGTGATGGTTTTTAAATCTATCCTTCTGACGATGTATTAAATGTTTGCTTTAGGTGTGGATTTTTTTAAATTTTAACATAGGTGAAGCTGCGAGCGATCTCGCCACGCATGCGCTGGCATGATCTCTACATTTAGACTCGTCTAGGTCTCAACTCTCAATATAGGGAGGCTACGAGCCGCCAGGACCTTAGATGGCGTTGTCGCGTTGGGGCTAGCGGAGCTCCCACCGCGACAGCGTCAACTGGGCAATAAAAGACATTTTAAGAGACTTCTGGAAGACCAGATAGGCATTGTCTATCGTAAAAGCATATTCGAAATAGAATCTTTATAATATTCATATTTTACATTTTACTAAACTTTAATTATCATTTTGGTCTTTTAATATCCACCACAAGAGTACGACGAACCTCGTTAATTTACTAGAGGAAGAATGGGAATGGCTTATTACTCTGCTAGGACCAAACGACCAAACACTATGTATTCAAATTGAAATTTACTTGTTTATGAAGGTCCAAGCAGGCATAATATCATGGTTTTACCAACAGGAAGAGAAATACTTATGAATAGCAAATTTTTTAAGACGATGAAATCATGAGAAGAAAAAATATCTTTGATTGCCGGATCTTCATCCGGATAGGCATAGTTCAACTTTTCAGTCCCAGCCATATAATTAGAAAAGTAAGACCTTCAGTAGTACTGAGCATAAACGGTACTTAGTCCGTTTCAGCTTTATGTGTACTTAGTTTAGAATAAAAAAGACCTTTTTTGGAAAGTTCTCTGAATGACATGATAATTATTCAAACTATTAAATGCAAATATATCTTGTTGTCCAATTATTTCCCTAGTCGCGAAAGAACATTCTTCGCGTTCACTCTTAGAGAGAATAAACCTGTGACCGATAGGCAGACATAAAGCTAAATAAAACGTTCCCAGCCTTAGAAATGAATATTGAGAGACACTTACCCTCAAAATCCTGTAAGGACTCTCAGCTAGCAAGCAGACGTCTCCAGAACTGATTTGGTTCTGAGGCGGGGTCGGTAGCATAATCTGGAGTTCGCTTACATGTTCCCTCTTCACTGTAACCTCTCTGTTGTGACCCGTCAAGGTCCACATCCATTCCTGTGAAAAAAATATACTAGGTTAAAGCAAGAGCACAGAATAATACTATTTAGGTACTTACTATGTACAGAAAGATTTAAAAAATGTCTACTCAATATCGTCAACAATATTATTGGTGTAATTTAGCTTATGTCAGAGTCGACCAACGTTTCGTTTACATGCGTCAGGATCGGTACTATGCCGATGCGAGAGCTGACTTTTACAAGAAGCTACTGTGTCGCCATCTAGAGCACCACATTTGTATTTTTTCTTCTTTCCATAGCAAATATTGTGTTTTCTTCACTATCAATTAAAGATGAGTTTTAGCAAGAACTTGTACCCTAGACCTCCAAGTAGTACGAGCAAAACTAGGTCACTAGACGTTATTAAACGAATCCAGAGATTAAATAACAGTAAGTTTCTTCTCCCTTAGGACACCTGATATTTGGTTACACCGCAATATACGAGTAATACAAGCAAGGTCGAGCTTCATTCAACTAAAAAGGAGCCACTTTTGTGCACACGTTATATCTATAGAATCTGCTGAGTTGTTTCATATAGTAAGTTAACTTACATGATTTTTTTATTATTATTGATCACCTCTCTAGTTTCAAAGGATTGACTAGTGGGAAGTTTGGAACCTTAGTACTTCTCAACTGAATTTACTTTTATTTATTAATTTATTTACTTTAGGCCATGACCGCCCGCCACACGAGCGTCAGAAGCTTTAACTAAAACAATTTTAGTGCACGTAAACAAGGTCACAGGAAATTCTTAGTAGTACTACCAGTAGAACGTTCCGGTACAAAAAAGGAGCCAAGCACATGCTTGTACATGTGACTTGATTAGTCCTTATTTGGCTTCAGGAGTAAATTAGTTTCCCCTCGACCTTCGAGCGCAAAGTTGAATTTGAATCTTTAAAAGGGTTATTATGATTAATGGCAACAGTAATTAACTTTGATGCAAAACATTATGAATGCATTTTAAATCTTACACGTGTTTAACCGAGAAAAAAGGTAACATAGATGTAGAGAAAAAGGATTTTTTGTGAAATGAGATTCAAATGTAAATGTAGATGAGATACTTACAGGATGCCTGCCATAGCATATCATATCATCTCAATGTCTTGGCTGAGTGGTTCCTATATTTTCTATTAGGGCAATAACCTTGTGAATTGACACATTGCATGCTACACTATGCTACGTTACAACAAAATAATATGTGTCTCAGCGTACGTGTAGTAAACCGACCGTTGTATCATATGTTGTACGAGTATATCCTCGGCATTTAAACCTAATTTCTTTCGTTCCACTTCATTGCCTTGTAGATGCGTTGCCTGCATTTTAGAATTCGCGTGACCTGCACTCAGTAACATCATACAATTACAGCCACACGTGTACATTTTGCGAGCTAGACGAGCGATAACTTTTAGCATCGTTACGTTTTTATTATCATTTTACTAGAGAAACAGAAGTAGTAGCTTTGTCCATACCACACATTTTACACCGTTGAACGTTAAAATATTTACGAAGAAAAAAGCCAGCAACTCGAATTAATACTCTACATTGGTAGTATTCTTGTCATGTCGTTTTTACTTGGTTTCAAGATGAACTGACATGCTTATCATCACACAAATCATTCAGTGATTTACAAGCACGTATGGCTCAATGCAGCTTTCTGGGCCTGTGGCCTGTTTGCTGTCGCATTGGATTATTAACTATCAGTCGATGAAGAACCTGATGTCGTGCCCTGAGTGCCCAAGCAACTGCACTCGGGAGGATTTGATGAGTGCTGCTGACAACGCTACTCTTGTGGCGAAATTTTGGGCTGACACTGTGTAGGTTTGTTGTCGACACGAAAAGAAGATTAACTATCTGGGCCAAGGTTGTTTAAGTCTATAAGAAGAGCTCAAGAGACAGACTCTACTGCATTGAAGTCCATTTATCTTGAACCATGACGCGTGTCAGCGGAGACAGTTAAAAGAATTACTCTCGCATTATTGGAAACGGTTTGGTGTACGTTATTTTTATGAAAGCCGCCACGCATGACACGACTCGTAAGTGCTTCTAAGGCAATGCTGTTTCTTTACAACCTTGTTTACGTAACCTACATCGAATTGGTAACGAAAACAAAATTATGTTAACAGATATTAATAGGATATACTGGAAAAATAAATGCTTTTCTGATTTTTAAAGGTTTAGGTTGTCTAGACTTCTTGTCATCTTCATTAATTTTGGCTTTATGCTAAATTCACTAAAATGGGTACTATTACCATTCACCGTAGCATCTTGTAGGTACTAAGAACCCTTTCGTGCATATACTTATACTTGAATATAACATATACAAAGCTCTGACGTCATCAACGTAATTCTCTTACCGTGTTTCACGACGTTTTGGGGACTAAATCGAATTGAAGAAGACAACCTAATAATAATGATTTAATAACAAAGGCTCTTAGGGACTACTTATGGAATAATAAATTCTTAATAGCATGCCAACGAACTGTAAAGCTTGCGATTTCATCGTGGTAGGTTTTTGTGTTTATTCGTAATTGGCCATCATTATCGGAATGTCATGTGATGGGGTCATCGATTCTGGGCTATGTAAGTATACAGGGTGGTAACGATAAGTGATCTCATTTGATTATTTCTAAACTATACAAGAAATTGAAAAACTGGTTACTGATCCTGAATGTGCTTCACGAGCTCTATCCAACGGTACCAATAAAAGGTTACAAAATTAACTAGATCTATTCGAAAATTAAATGTTTTCAGCCTTCATACTAAATTTATGCCAGCCAAACAATATTAGAAGTATTATTATTTTTTATTAAGTAATAAACCCTTAAAATGAACTCGTAAAATGCATTCTTATTTAAAATTATTCTTGGAAAACATTGGTTTTAGGATTTAGTTGCAATAATATTATCAAGACATGAGTCCCATGAGTGGCTGTACTAAATGTATGGAAGCTGGAAACATTGAATTTTCGGATGGATCTAGTTTATTTTGTAACCTTTTATTGGTATCGTTGGATAGAGCTCGTGAAACACTTTCAGGATCAGTAACCAGTTTTTGAATATCTTGTGTAGTTTTTAATATTATGTGGTTTTACTAAATGTATGGAAGCTGGAAACATTGAATTTTCGGATGGATCTAGTTTATTTTGTAACCTTTTATTGGTATCGTTGGATAGAGCTCGTGAAACACTTTCAGGATCAGTAACCAGTTTTTGAATATCTTGTGTAGTTTTTAATATTATGTGGTTTTACTAAATGTATGGAAGCTGGAAACATTGAATTTGCGGATAGATCCAGTTTATTCTGTATCCTATTATTGGTATCTTTTGAAAGACCTTGTGAAGCACTTTCAGAGTCAGTAATCAGTTTTTCAATATCTTGTATAGTTTAGAAATAATCGAGTGAGATCACTTAACGTTTCCACCCTGTATAACCTTCAAACAGTTTAATCAAATTGGTGGCTACCTGACAGCGAAATGAGCATTGTAGGGGCAATATTAGTTAACCCTAATACACTTGAAGTAACTGTATCTTTTTACAGGCTTATTATGGATCAAGCAAAAAAATCATCGTCATGATTTTCAGCCAGATAAGCCGTTGAAAGCGAAAAGGCTTATTAAAATAATATTTTATGTCCGTATTTCGCGCGGTATTTCAAGATGATTATGGATTAAAGCCCCAAGGTTAGCTCACAAAGCGAAATCAGAAGCTTCAATTTTCAACCACTTTATTGAACAACTGGAGCCATAATCGGCGATTATTATTGACTAGCTTCTGCTTGCGGCTTCACTTACAAAACTCAGTTTGATGAAGAAAGTTCTTGATTTGAAATAGACTTTTTGATGGTTTTGACAGATTTTCTTCTGCTATTTATTTATTGAGAAACTCAACAGCAATCTACAATTTACATACTTGAAAAAGACATTCAGAGATACTTAGCCAACTACTAAATTTCATAACTGCTACAAATTCATGCTAGGTAAGTCTAGAACTAGATACAAAATAGATTTATTTGATTAAAATTAAAAACAAGATTATATTAAAATTTATAGATAGATAGGAGAGGAGTCCAAACCCCACATTCCGCCGGCCGAGATATACATTCAGCGAAATATTGACTCCTTTTAAATGCCGCCTTACTCATGTTAAATATGTCAAGGTCATCATATTTCAGATTATAATCATAAATAACCTAATATTAAGTTCATGTTAAAGTTCCTCTATCTGAAAATATCAGAACTAGAACTCGTCTCTGCATTACTCTTGCCAATAAGTACCGACGCGTGACGTTGTTCCTAAAAATGAAACTAGATGGCATCCCTGGTATCACTTTTTTTAGTTTATAATACCTACGTTAACCTTGTTTTTGGACAGCCGATGACATTGAATACCCATACCCATAAACTTATTCTTCTAAGGACGTTATTTCGTCATTTTAAGAAAACGGGACATTATTTCTCAAATATTCTTGATAAGTACTTTGTGAAAATGATTGAATTTCAATCTATGCTTTCTAAGTGTAAGCAGTAGGTACAATACATTAACCAACAATAGATGTGCCCGTAACGTCGCAAGTTTTAAAATGGTTTTTAAGTCCATCACTTTTTTCATGACATAAATTAATATTGACGCTCTGTAGTCTAAATATGTGTAAGATTACACTGGTCAACAAAAAATCAAAATGAAAATGGTGCCGAGATTCTGTTGATAGTTTATTATTAGGTGTGTATTAGTAATAATAAAAATATTTTTATTTTTTTTTCATGTAGTTTTGGATCTACCCTCAGTTTTAAAATTTAGCTTTAATCGGTACTTTGGTTGCACAGTTTGTAGTGTTATCGGTACATTTTTATAAATGCATTTATTTTAATATCATGTCTACATTGCCAAGAAGTTGTCTCAATAATCAAAATGTATTTTTGTTACATTTGTGGTGTGTACACAGTTAAAAAGTTCAAAAATTCAGGCAACATTTTATTAAAAGTGCTTATTTTTCTTACTTTAAGTCGGAAATTGTGGTTGTATTTAAGTCGTGGATACCCAAAATTGTTTGTATAATCTGCTGTGAACACTTAAGGCCATGTTACAATGGTCAAAGAAGCCGTAACATGAAGTTCAGAGTGGGGAAAGTAATGAAAGAACAAAAAAAAATCCTAGTTTAAGCATAATTTTTTTTTATTATTAATTTATAAAGTAATTTTTAATGGTCTATAAAAATCAAGATACTGATTTTCTTAAGTTCCATGGACTATTTGGAACGATTTGCATAGATTTTGTTAATTAAAATTACAAAATTTTTTTTCGGAAATCACTAGCCCAGTAACTACTCTGAAATTGTGAGACATGCCTTAAAAACTCAGGATGTCATAATTTTCATCAAAGAGCACTACCTCCAGAGTCATCTTGACCAATTCCCAGAGAATCTTGGGTCACTATAGCATGTTATAGCTAAGAATAGGGAGAGCGATGCTATCAAGACCTAAAAACCATTGGAAGAGAGGTACCAAGGCAGATGGGATCGGTATATGATGGCTGATTACTGCTGGAGGATGTAACGTGATAGTTCCATTACACCTCATTCACAAAAGTCGTGGAAAATAAAATTTTTAAGCATTCAAAAATATTATAAACGCTGATTTTGGTCAAATTTTGTATTTTTCTATACACGTCAAAATCTTGAAAACCACACGTAGGAAATCAACNATCTATCGAACAGTCGGAACTCGCTACGGCTATTTCCATCAAAACTGGGTGCCCACTAGAACAGATTAAAGTGGGTAAAATAAGCGGAACCCGGGACACCCGCAGTGTCATCGCGCGGGTGCCGTCGAAAACGGCGAAACAGCTGGCAAGTCTACGTCGGCTACTTGTAGGATGGGCCTCGGTGCAAATTACGTTGCTAAAACCGAGACCTTTGAGGTGTGTGTCTTGTTGGGGCGATGGGCATGTTGCTCACAAATGCGCTGCCAACGTCAGCGACCGCAGTGCACTCTGCTTCCGATGCGGTCAGCCTGGGCACCAGAGGAAGGAGTGTCCCGCCAATGAACCCCGCTGTCTACTTTGCTCAGCGGTAGGAAAGGCAGCGGACCACACGCTGGGGACAAAAGATTGCCCTCAGCCGCAGCAGAAGTCGAAACCGGTGCTTTCTGGGCCCGGCCGAACGGCTAGCCTCATGGAGCTGGACGCGGGGGCGTCCGCTTCCTAACACTGAGGCCCGAAGTGCGCGCGGAGTCCCCGCGTGCTTTGGAGAGATGACCCCTTGAAGGGGTCTGTAGAGCGAGGCTGCGGCCGATGCGTGGGGGCAGGCATGCGAACGATTCACCGACTCGTACGCTGCCCCACTAAGCGCGACCAGAGGGACCCGACTGGTTTTTAGTGGGTAGGCCTTGCCCTTCAGGCGAGGAGAGTCCCACATAACTCATCGGCTCCCCCGGGCCGGTGAGTATGCAGTTTTATGCATTTTCCAGTCGAAAAAAAAAAAAAAAAAAAAAAAAAGGATATACAGCTTGACCGCCAATAAAAACCCAACCAGTAAAGGAAGAACGAAAATATATTTAAAAGTATAATTATTTGCACAGTTTCAGCTCAATAAAATAGTAAATATTTACTTTCAGAATTCTCACGTTAATTCGTTAACTCGCAAGTAGCCTGTGCTGTGAGTTTTGATGAACCAAATGCCTTGGAAAATCTTTGATAAAATATCGTATAATCTATACTTACAGCCAGCCCTCTCTTCCTAGGCACGGCATGATAGTTGTTGGATACGATCTGAATGGATGGAACGCCGCAGTCCGCGGTCGACAAGATGGCCGGCCCCCTAGCCCTTTGGGGCGACTGCTTCCTCGTCCCTCCAAATAGGAACATGGCGGCTCATTTAGTTCTGAAAACAAAGAATATACAGCTGTAATGTCAAAATCTTATTCAATTACGCCTACTATGTAGTTGAGAGATAATATGTGGTGCTCGGGTCCTCACACTGAAATTTTGATACATTTCCAAAAGTGATAAAGTAAATAAATAAGTTAAGGGATGTGATAATATAATACGTAATTTGTGTCTATTCAATGTAGCTGTTAAATAAAATAAAGCTAACAATAAAATTACTACCTATCTATTTAGGTAAGTCATAAAGTCAATTAAAAGCTGAGCGCGTTTAAATTAACGTGCTCCACTAATACTTACATTGGACGTTATTTGTTAACTGTTATTTTCAATTTCACATATTTTTTTCTATCTAGGTAAAACCACCGCATACAAAATCATACGGGTTGCAAAAGTACAAAATATTTCTAAAATAATTGCGTTAAGATACAATGACAAAAGACAATCGTAATTCGTAGAAAAAATACAGAAGATAAAAATGTTTGTTAGCGGCCAGATGCAATGTAGACAAAATAAATAAAAAAAGTTTTTAGTAGCCAGATGCATCCAAAGAGATTCCTATACGTCTACAATACATCTCGTGTGGTAAACAGTAGAAAATTAGGTAAGTGCAACTCAGCCTTCATTTTTTAATATTTTTTTTTTAAACTTGTATCGAGTTGGTGTCAGACTTGATGAGATTTGACATAGCGAAGTTGATGGCGTAACGCTTTAAAGCAAAGAATAATATTTTACAAAATAAAGAGGACAGTTTATACTTGGAAAATTTTGCCTGTGGGGCATTTCACGTGAAGCGGACAACGAAAATCAAGTCAGGTTTTGGATTTTGTTCATCTTTGGATGTACTGCTATATGACCTGAATGGATGTGCATCATTTTTTTTTATGAAGCTTAGTTTATTTTTTACGAGCGTTCATAAAATTGGTAAAATTATAGGAACAGATTTTTCGGAAGCTATTATTGATATTATTACATTTGATTAAAAAGAAAGTAACTATTGGACTTTTGAGCATAAATAACTGTGTTTCTTACTATATACTACAAATTTGAAATTTCTTTTTATTTCACATAGAAAACCGGAAGTAAAGTTTTTAAATCGAATTTTACATAACTTCGGTATTTTTTTAAATGTTTATTTTTATTTTAAAATATAACTAGTAGTCCATAAACAATGTGTGTGAAGTTGTAGAATGGAGTCTACATTAGTTTTTGAGTTAGAAGCAGTACAGTGCGAGCGCGCCGCATTGAGTCCGTCACTAAANCGTCACTATTGACGAAAACTTAGGCTAGTCTTTACGAGCACTTGGTTTAAATATTACTTTTTGATAAAAAATAATGATTCAATCTTATTAGGTATAAAAAAGTTGTTAGTTTGGTCTCGTTAATCTATTCACGAATTACAATTATTAGGTATGTATTGTTTTCAAAACACATCGATATATACAACAAACAGTGTAATTTGATTTCATTCACAATAAAATTATAAACAGCCAAAATACGAAAAACATTTGCGCGCGGCATACTGTTGATAAGGTCGAATTTAGCACAAAACTGCAGCTACCGTTGGCAGAGACGGGCGTTCCCGCGCATTTCTAAAAAAAGCGCGCCAAACGCGTATTTGAGCATCATTTTGACGTTTCAAATATTTAGTTGCCTTCTTAGTTGCGAAGTGGACGAACGTACCTACCGTTGTATTTACGTGAAAGAAAGTGATTGTTTTCTGTATAAGTGATCAAATTATTATGAATTACTACGGTAATAAATGTTTTAATCCCTTTAAATTGCCATTCCATCGGAAGAGCAACAATTTAAGAAAAATATCAATGACATTAGCAACAAAGTGGAGAGTTTCGTCTGCTGCTTATGTTTGTGGGAACTGTAGACTACGCCTTTTGTGCGAAACACCTCCAGAAGCCAGTGCTGATATACCATCACAGAGCAGCCAATCGTCGAGTGAATATTCGCAAAACGTCGAAGAAGAATTGTATATTCCAGAAGGTGACAAATACAAAAACAAATCGATACAGACAGATTTAAGGGAAGATCGAGAAATTTTGAACCAATTAAAAGACAAATTCAATGATCCTTCTACATCTACTTCGATGAAAACTTTCATTCTGACCATTGCGCCGAAATCTTGGAGTGTGAACAAACTGTCGGAAGAATTCGGGACATCTCGGCGACAAGCGGATAAAGCAAAAAAATTAGTAGACCAATTCGGTGTACTATCATCACCCAATCCTCGCAGTGGCCATAAGCTACCCATCGAAATCGAAAACTTAGTAAAAAATTTTTATCTTCGGGAAGATAACAGTCGAGTTATGCCTGGTAAGAAAGATTTCGTGTCTATTAAATTAAACGACGGCACAAGAACACACTTACAAAAACAACTTTTGATGTGTAATATTGAGGAGTTATACCAGAAGTTCAAAACTGAAAATCCAGACATTAAAGTGGGCTTAACGAAATTTTTTACATTGCGTCCCAAGCAATGTATCCTTGCTGGAGAATCTGGCACACATCTTGTTTGTGTTTGTGTGTACCACCAGAATGTGAAATTGATGATGAGTGGGGGACATATTGATTCTTTGACTGCAGAAACTAACATGCACCTTCCGTCTTATAAGGAGTGTCTACAAAGAATGACGTGTTCAAACCCTACACCAATTTGTTACTTAACGACCACAAAATCTGGTCCAAATGAACGCTGTCCTTCATGTCCTGGCTTAAGTGCGATTCGTGACCATTTAAATAACGTTTTTGATGAGAATGAAGTGACAAGTGTGCAGTTTGAGCAATGGATGGGTACAGATCGATATACAATAATCACTCAAGTGCTACCCGCGGATGATTTCGTAGAGAGCCTATGTATTGGCTTGGATTTATTGAAACCTCATGCATTTATTGCTGAACTCCCCCTCGATCGGGCCCACTAGAGTGAGCCCGCCGTAGGCTGGACTTTGGTCCAACACCGCGGTGGGCAACCCTCTAGTTGGGTTCGCCACTGATCGGGCGCCTAATGCGCTCGATACGGCCCGATCGCGAACGTCGGTCTGCGACCGACGATCGCCAAACGGTTAGAGTACCTTCTGTACTCGCCACTCTGCCCGGTGAAGTTGGAAAAGCTCTTCAAGCTACCAGCGCGCGTCCCTTAAAAAAAAAAAATTATTGCTGAACAACAAGCACTCTTCTTCAAAACACTTAAGGAAACTATTCCAGAAGGTAATGTACTTATTCAATGTGACTTTGCAGAGAATTATAGCTTCGATCATAGCAAATGTTGTGATAGGGATAGAGACATGCGATTTTTGGTTTTACAAAGATAATACGATAGAGAACAATACAAAGTAATAAAAACTACCGGTTATAGGGGCATTTTTTGGAGAAATTTATCAAATAACCAAAAAAACACGAATTTTGAAGCAGATTTTTTTCAAAAAGTATCATTTTTTATTATTTGTTGGCCTTTTTTGTGTATTTATGTATTTTTTTAGTATCGCCTGTTATTTAGCATTATTATTGTTTTTATTTTATCAGGATATACCGCTTAGTTTAAAAGTTATTACGTTTTCTTTACAATAAGTAATTGGAAGAAAAAAAATTCTATAAAAAATTTAAAAAAATCTTGACCTCTTTTTTGTCGATAAAAACAGGTCTAGTTTCATCTATTTTCATTATGTATACTTTAACGTGACTCACACTGTATAGTAAGAAACACAGTTATTTATGCTCAAAAGTCCAATAGTTACTTTCTTTTTAATCAAATGTAATAATATCAATAATAGCTTCCGAAAAATCTGTTCCTATAATTTTACCAATTTTATGAACGCTCTTAAAAAATAAACTAAGCTTTATAAAAAAAAATGATGCACATCCATTCAGGTCATATAGCAGTACATTTAATCCAAAGATGAACAAAATCCAAAACCTGGCTTGATTTTCGTTGTCCGCTTCACGTGAAATGCCCCCTATGACATATCTGTACATTGGCGATATCCTTCATAATATTACAATAGCTCCAAACAGTTAACAAGGAATGACCCTCGTGGGACTTCAACAGCGGAGCCCTCATACCACATAGTATTACTAGTATGTTTGCAATTATACAATATTACTCAATTTGGGGACATACTTAAGGGAATTGGCTTGACATGTTGTAAGCTCATTTTGGTGTCCAATGGCTTTAATTATATAGATGCAAAATTAGCAAAAATACTTGCTTTGAGTTTATTCTGTTGGCTGTAGCCTTGATAAATTAAACGCATGATAAAATCATTTGCGATGTCCGCGATGTGGAGTACGCAGAATCAGACTATTTCCCTGGAGATTTTTACAGCGTACAAGGGCTACAATCATATGCCTATTGGCTATTCATATGTATGGCTACAAAAGCTGTTACATTTATGTCTATTCCTAATTTTCTTTATGAACCATCTTTACATACTTTTTTGTACCAAAGTACCTATTTAAAAAAAAACTTAAGAGTCAAATGAGCATTTGTTTGTTTCACTCACATAATTTGGTGTCAGTAGTAAAGGAAAAACATTAATATTCTAAAATGCTCATAACACGATCGAAAAGTAAAGCCACAGGCGTGGCAGTGCCCCCTGCTACTAGGAACGGAAGCGGATTAGCGGAGACTTCAGAAGACGGCGCCTCCAGTGTCGTCCTAGAGACTGCGGGCCCGTCTACGAAACCATCTCCTCCTGCTAGTATTACACAACCATTCATAAAAGTGCGAGTTCTAATCGCTCTACCAGCACTATGAAGGCTCGCATTCTAACTGCATAGCACTGCATTCTAACATAGCTCCACACAGAGCGTAAGCGTGCTCAACTTGAGCGCAAGCGTGCCCAGCTTGAGCGTGAGCGAGAACGTGAGCGTGATATTGCTTCCAAAATACTGAACTGTCCTATGCATGACATTGACAGTGGGGCGCCACCGTCAATACCGGATCGCTGGTTCCGATTTTTCGCTACCATCCATCGATTAACTATAAGGTTTTCAACATGGCAAAAATCGGAACCAGCGATCCGGTATTGACGGTGGCGCCCCACTGTCAATGTCATGGATAGGACAGTTCAGTATTTTGGAAGTATACCTGCTTTCCAATAATGTATCCACGACTAGAGATTGCAATCTGCGCTGGAAATCTATCTATGGGAGGGTCAGATCAGAAAACGGATAGACCCTCTGTATGAAAATGACAGTTTTGTGGTTTCCTATATCCTATCCGCCGATTTTGACGTTTGCTTTTGCAGAATCTTGATTCTTTTGGACGCTGTGTTGCGGTTGCGGTTTTTGTTGTCGTAAAAGAAATTGCGTTGAGATGGCGTTCTCACTGTCTAGCAGCAGCAGTGACAGCAGTAGCAGTGATTTGGAGACCTCACGCTCGTCTCGAATTCAAGCGATGAAGAACTGCCAAGACGCTCACGAAGATTGATCAAAAGAGTCAATTACATGCAGAGCCTGGACGACGCGGAATTCACATTTAGGTTTAGGTTAACGAAACCTGCGGTGGAGTTCCTGCTGGCTGAAATTATGCCATCCATACGAGTGACCTCGACAAGGTACGTTATGAGAAACGCTACAGGAGTAACGTACTAGCACCAATGACCGACACTTTATTTTTTGATTCATTATAATAAGAGTAAGAAATCGATTTCTTAATATGGCAACACTGTACCATAGAAAGCACACTTTTGACTGCCTCCCATTGACATTTAAGCAAAATCCGCCAATTTATTTTGAAAATGGCGGTATAACAACTGATTGCGGCTGGAGTACCGGTGAATATAACAACAATTCTTAGTAAAATCCTTAAGGAAGTGAGAACATTTTTTGTGAATTTTATCTTTTTCACGGGTTACTATAAGAACTATTAGAATCCATTTTTGTTATAACGAAATTTTAAGATTATTTTGATATTAGTAAAATGTTGGTGTCGATCACTGGTTTTCACAAACTGACTTTTCCAATAATCGACACGTGTCGATAGTAATTTTTTGAAACATTTTTCATTTGACAACCGAAATTAGTTCTTATTACTTCGCGCATTTAGTAGATCTTAGAAGTAAACTAATCATAGTCAAGCTACCAGTAATCGACAAGTGTCGATTGGTTCTTACAGATGGCTGCGAGAAAAAAATATTCTCCCAAACAGTTAGAAAAAGCTGTAGAAGCTGTTAAAAATGGCGAAAAGATTGCAGGTGCTGCGAAACGTTTCGGAGTACCTAGGATTACGCTCCATGATAAAATTTCGGAAAAAACAACAATGGGTTGCACCATGGGGCCGAGAATAGTTTTAACTAAAATCGGGACTATTCCCACCTTTCGTTCCCACCACTGCAACAGACTCCTGTGTAGCCAGGATCTACAGCTTGACCGCCACAAAAACCAACCAATGAAGGTCAAGTTTGTCCCGGGGGAAAGTTAAACTGTCATTGGACCAGCAACGAAATTAATCAGAAGAACATAGGAGGAGTTCGAAATTAAGGTTCGACTTCCCTCCATTGCAAAGCGGATGATAGGTGACAAACAAAACCTTTAAAAAAATATTATGCACCACGGACAATAAATATCAATTAAGGGGGCCTATCTTATGAGCAATTAGGAACTACCTGCCAATAATATTTTTCACAAAATCGCTTAAAAGCACGGAATTTTTTCCTGTCGCGACAAGATCGGCGTAATAAATTGCGGAAACAGATGTATGTTGTATTGAATTAAGCATTAAATCACGTTTATGTTTCCAAAGATCACACTCCCACAAGATAATAATTATGATGGGCAGACTGCTCATGACTGACATCATCAGTGGAACACTTGCAAAAAGGAGATTTAAAGTTGCCATGCTCCGTGAAGAAATGCGACGAGCAATGGTCCATTTCTAACCATCGCCTAGTTAGACGTTCGCGTACATTCGGGAAGAATTTGTCGGCGCCGGACANCAAGTGCTGCCCGCGGATGATTTCGTAGAGAGCCTATGTATTGGCTTGGATTTATTGAAACCTCATGCATTTATTGCTGAACAACAAGCACTTTTCTTCAAAACACTTAAGGAAACTATTCCAGAAGGTAATGTACTTGTTCAATGTGACTTTGCAGAGAATTATAGCTTTGTGATCCAAGACGCTGCACAGTCTTATCATTGGAACAATGAACAGGCTACACTCTTGACGTGTGTATTTTATTATAGATGTGGGAATCATATAAAACACGGAAGTATGGTTATGGTTTCAAATGATCTGAAGCACGATACATCTACATTTTATGGTTTTCAAAAAATATTGCATCAACATCTTTTAGATAAAGGAATAGGAGTAAAAAAAATTATTTACAGTACCGACGGAGCCTCGCAGCATTTTAAAAACCGATTTAACTTCATAAATCTATATTACTATAAAGAAGATTTTGATATCGACGCTGAAATTCATTTTCATGCCACGTCACATGGGAAAGGGCCTTGCGACGGGCTTGGTGGAAATCTTAAAAGGCTAGCGACACGTGCTAGCCTACAGTTGCCAGCAAACAGAGCAATTACTACGCCCAAAAAGTTATATGAATGGGCGAAATCTGCTTTAACTGAGACGTTCATTTGTTACTGCTCTCAAGACGAAATTCAAAGGGAAAGAGTTTTTCTCCAGCAACGTTTTGATTGTGCCGTTACTATTCCCGGCACTAAGAAGTATCATGCTTTTATACCAACAAGCGATGGCCTTATTGTCAAACGCACAAGTTACAGCTCAAATTACAAAGTAGTAAAAATTTCAAAATAAAATGTTTTTATCTTACATAATTATTTGTTTTACTTCCGTCATTATTACTTAAAACAGGTACCTACTCATTTTTAATATTAAATATTATTTAAACAGAACACATTAAAAAATATGTATTTATATAGGCATTAATATTACTATAATAGTTTTTATACAGTAGCCAACTCAGCTGTCGATAGCCAGTAAGACGTTCATTGCGGCGCGCTCGCACTGTACTGCTTCTAACTCAAAAACTAATGTAGACTCCATTCTACAACTTTACACACATTGTTTATGGACTACTAGGTATATTTTAAAATAAAAATAAATTTTTTAAAAAATACCGAAGTTATGTAAAATTCGATTTAAAAACTTTACTTCCGGTTTTCTATGTGAAACAAAAAGAAATTTCAAATTTGTAGTATATAGTAAGAAACACAGTTATTTATGCTCAAAAGTCCAATAGTTACTTTCTTTTTAATCAAATGTAATAATATCAATAATAGCTTCCGAAAAATCTGTTCCTAAAATTTTTCAAATTTTTTGAACGCTCATAAAAAAGAAACTAAGCTTTATAAAAAAAAAAAAATGATGCACATCCATTCAGGNCCCAGTGCCTTTAAATTTATATAAGTGACGTCCTTTGACTGACATTGCCATTCATTAATACATAGAATGTGCTGCATGCTACACTTCCACCCACTCTCCGATTTACTTATTGCCCATTCATCGGGAACACTGACAGCGATAGTTGAAGGAATTCGTTCATAATTAAATATGATCATTGGAGGATCTCCAGCTGCATTTCCAGTAATTAGGGCAGTTGACAGATAGCTTGTCCTTTTCATCACCGCATCTGCTGTATGGGTGTTTATCTCCTTTTTTGGCAAGTAGTCGACCAGGTTTAGGACGGAAGCTCTGCCAGTCCTGGCTGGTGTACTGCCGGTCGACTTAGAGGTGCAGAAGCGTGCGGCTATGTACTTCGCATCAAGGGAAAATATACCAAACCTCCGATTTCTTAAATAGCCGCGATCGTTCTAAAATAAGCCGATTATTTGATTCCCGAGAAGTCGTTGAAGAGGAATTACTTAAATGACCCACTAAGCAGGTGTTGATTTGGCAGATACACATTATAGTCAATAGTCGATAACTGGGTGTCGGTAAGTGGCAGCTGTCGATGACTGGGTGTTGACTACTGGAGATTCGGTGTCGATGATTGGAGATTTTTAAACTTTTTCATTTTTTGGGATTTTTTTCTAGTCTTCTAGTCCGTGTATAGTACATCCTATTTTTATCTCAAGAAAATACCTTAGGTACCATACTAAATCGTTACTTTTGGTTTAAAGATGAATAAATGACCTTTAATATTATTAAGAAGCCCACTATCTCCTTAAAGTGTCGATCATTGGTGCACTACGTTACCCTACTTTTAATATTAATTTCATTCATTCACAACTCACATTCTTTGCAGAAATTTCGGAATCTCCCCACTGCATCAGCTACTGATGTCTTTGCGCTTCTACGCACTAGGGCTAGGCACAATGCTGATATCAGTAGCTGACTTTGTGGGAGTATTAGTTGCTGCAGCATGCAGAAAGTGCGCGACATCTCGTCAGCGGTCTCGAGGCTTTATGATCGATATATTTTTATGCACCAGAATAGCGCTGCAAATTTTTACACGATTGCTGGGTTTCCTCGCGTGCTAGGTGCAATAGACTGCACGCATGTACGCATACAATCACCTTGTAAGTTTGTACATCATGTGATAAAATGTAATATTCGTTAATTTGTGGACAGTAATTTTTATCTATTTTTTATTTTTAGGTTATCTGATAGGTAAAGAATTTAGAAACCGGAAAGGTTATTTTTCCCTTAATGTAGGTACAAGATGTTTGTGAGGCGGATTTACGCCTAATAGGTTATCAATTCTGTTGGTATGTTTTTTTTCTATGTTTGTACACCGATTATACCGAGATTTCTTATCCGATTTTAAAAATGTTAAGGTCAATAAATAGGATCACTCATATCGCACACCTTAAGAAAACGTCAAAGTGTTTTTTCCTAATATAAAGCTTTTGCACTTCTTTTTATAGTATTGAAAAATTCTTAAGAATTTGTTAAAAATGTTAACAAATTTAGAAATCCCTTGCACGTCCCGTTCCAAAGTTATGACGATTATTTTATATCACTCACACCGCACACGGCCCGTAAGAGTGCTCTTCAAAATCATAAATAGGTACGTTTTATTTGCATTGAAAAATGTGTGCAAACTGACGAGCGAATTTATTAAAGAATAAGTGTGACAAAACTTAAAAGCTGTGTGCTTACCATGAGTTTACGTCAGGTGTGTGACATATTGTGCAGCGTCCCTAGCGGCTACTTTCAAGAAATAAAATCTTCATAGATTTTTTTGACGTACTCGCTAGCGAGCACACCTAACCAAAACTCATGGTAAGCACACTGAAGGAAGAAGTTAACCTTATTCTTTCCTCCAATATGCCGTGTGAGTGATCCCCACTTTTACCTCTCCTCTATCTGCTCATAATGTAGTTCGTAGGCAAACTGAGATAGTATCTAAAATTGTTAATCGTTTTTAACAATAACTTGGCATATATTCTGCTTTTATTAAAGCCATAATTTAAGAAATATCAGGCTTAGATCATTCGTAAAGGAAAATGTTGATTAGGGTACATATGATTTTTTATTTTGTGAGACTGTTTCGATTCATCAGAAGTTTTCCTAAGGATGTTTTATCAAAAAAATAATCCTAAAGCAGATTTTTTCAATTTGGTGGCGCCCGCGGCGACGATCGGAGGTCGCAAAGTTGAAATTCGTGAAGAGCACATCGAAATCTATACATTTCTAGCATATTATTATTTCTAGTATGTATTTACTATTAAGTTGCTAGCAAAAAAAAACCTGTAATAAAATATAATGGCCCAATTTTCACAGTAATGTCCCAGGAATTAAATTTAAAAATAACACCAATGGCTTTATATGTCTTTCAAAAGAAATAACGTTAACAGCTGCATCAGAAGATACAAGTAGTCAAAGCAGGCCGGATAGTATCCACTCTCTTACATCATTAGCTAAAGATTTAGATTCGAGTAAAATTTTCACATTTGATTTAGACATAGGTATATGATTTAAAACGAATCACACCTTTATATTCGCGGAGAAAAAAACAAAATGGTTTATGGCAAGTATACAAAACTTTACCAAAACATAAATGATCAAATATGATCAAAGACAAAATTTGGCTTAACTCAAAATTTATGTGCACTTGGACGCTGAAAAAAGTAAAATGAGTAATGATTATTTTAAAATGAAGCAAAAAAATTATGTAAAGTATTATGAACATTAAAATATATAAATACGTAAATTAAAATACGTACCTTTTTAATTTATTTACTTATTTAAATTCGCTAACGCAATTGCGGACCTCAAGCGGCAAACACAAGTTTATGACCTCTTTAACTCGCGGGAATTTAATGCTTTTGTCTGTTGTTTTCGCAACTGTATCGATCTCGTTCGCCTATTCAATCAAAATGAATATCTCGCCGCGCCAGAGTTATCCAACTCCATCATAACCAAATTGATCCCGCTTCTCAGGTCTAGATGGCCTGACTTTGCCGCCGCAGGAGTTGGCTCTGGCAAATTGAAATTAGAAATTTTGTAGAACTTTTTAGAAAATGAATCTTGTTTACAAACGAAATTTTATTAACTTGGAATGAAATTAAGCACAGGAGATGAATCTATAGATAGTATTAGAAGGAATTATTTAGAACACATCATTTCGGCCAGAGAGATGTCAAATAGATTAAGATAATAAGAAATAACACAAAATCAAACTACTAAATTGCAATGACAACTTTACGACTGACACTCGACATGACGTTAGATCTAAGATTAGTTACAGTAAAAATACATTTAACAGAGAAAACCCACAAAGCAATGACAAAAGAACTAGCAAAGGACAGTGCCAATCCATGTATGGAAGTTGGACCAAGTGCTGCCCAGAATGAAACTATAGTGCATTTTGTTCCTCAGGCCAATACTAATTTGTGAACCGAAGCACACTGAAATCTATCCCTGGAGTTAATAGAAAAAAAGAGTTTTGTTTTGAATTATTTACATACAAAATATCATCGATGTATACCTACTACGCATAAGATTTCGCGATTCTGGCATTAAATAACACTCGCTATGTTGAACTTAACCATACTGCATCCGTACACCTTAATTTAGTACGACTTCGACATTATTTATAAGCGATCAAGCGCTGTTTCAGTAGTTTAGTTAGTTGACCGAAATTAATTATTTCCAAAATGGAGCAAGAAGTTTTAGCTTACAATAACTTCAATAATCGATTGTAATACACCAATAAATTGATTTTTCGCAAGGATAGAGAACTAAAACTTCTTGCTTCATTTTGAAAATTATGATTTCTGTCAACTAACCAAACTATTGCAACAGCGTTAGATCGCTTCTAAAGAATGTCTTGTCTAAGTCGCACTAAAGTAAGGTGTACGGATGCAGTATGGTTAAGTTTAACATAGCGAGTGTTATTTAATGCTAAAATCACGAAATCTTATGCATAGTACGTATATATCGATGATATTTTGTATGTAAATAATTCAATACAAAACTCTTTTTTTCTCTTAACTCCAGGGATAGATTTCAGTGCGCTTCGGTTTACACATTAGTATTGGCCTGAGGAAAAAAATGCACTATGGGTTGATTCTGGGCAGCACTTGGTCCAGACCCTGGCACTATCCTTTACATCTAGAAAGAGAAATTTTGAAAATAATCGTTTAACTAAGCACGAACCTACATCGAAGAGAAATTAAATTAATAAATACATATTCTGTGAAGAGGAACATAATAATGATGAGTGTCCTATAGTAAAAACATTACAAGAACGAAAAACGAAATTAAGAGGTCGTTAAGAACTTTCAGCAGCTGCCCTGAACCATTTGTGCAGTTGTATTCCATTCATGGAGATATATGCAAGTGGTCGATGGAAACTAATGTGATACCACTCGTTTACGCTCTAATGTCGGACAAGAGACAAGATTAGAGTCATACATCGCGTTATTTGAAATCATAAAATCAGAAATTACTGGATGGTCACCAAAAACAGTGCATCTTGACTTTGAGATTGCCGTTTCAAATGCATTAGTTTAAGTATTTCCAGATATCAACCTGATAAAATGTTACTATCATTTTACAAAAAGTCTGTGGAGAATGGCAAAGACATTAAAAATCAACACCAAAAATTAAAGGAGAATTGTGGGATTATGAACGGCATTACCCGTGCAACAAATTGATGATGGTGTGGCGTACATAAAAGACAATCTTCCCAACTCTCCGAAAATAGCAAAATTTTAAAATACGTGGATACGACCTGGCCTAAATCAAATTAGAGGTGACAATGGTGCGTATTTGGAGAACGGCACAGAACTAACAACGTGGTCGAAAGGTGGCACTCAACTCAAAAAAGAGGTAAAGAAGCAATCTCTAGTGTCTCTTTTGCGTCTTTTAAATATTTTGACTGATAAAGAGAAAGACGTAAGAGAGGAAACTAAATTAAAACGGAAAGAGACCTTAGACCGTGATAGTGACGGGTTCATTATTGAATTGTCGAATGGAACTCAGACAAGCAGATATAAATGTAAGTTTTTTTTAGAAAAATTGTGATAAGCATTTACTTAACAGGTTATTAATATTAGTACCTATTATATTATATTATAAACATTAATATTAGAGGAAAGATTTGTATAATTGCATGTTTAATCAATACTGTAGTAATCCTGTATTATACTCTGTCGAAGTCGAAAACCTAGGAGTCTTAATGGGCAACAAATGAAGCCATTAAAATAATAAAATCTTTTATAATAATTATTTCCGATTTCAAATCTAATTCTACTGGCTTATTATCGCAACAAAATTTTTTTGAAATTTTGCAGGGCTAAAAAGGGCTAATAAACACCCATTTGGCAAAAGGTAACGAAGTATAACGACGTACTGTATTACGAATTTTTTCCAGAGACAACTGGGTAGGTACTAAGGTCGTTCGTTCGTTCGTTCGTTTCAGCCAAATGACGTCCACTGCTGGACAAAGGCCTCCCCCAAGGTTTTCCACAATGAACGGTCCTGCGCTCTAAGGTCGATTGCCCTCAATTAGGTAAGTACCACCCACTTTTACAAATTGGCAACGCATGGCAATGAAGTAACCCTATTATGGAGATACATAGATATAATTTAACAGCATGACTTTGTGTTTTCGTACATATAGGGCCAATAGGCTCCGGCAATGTTGCACACCCACTGGTTGGTTAGCGAATATTAAAACCGAACTTTTATGGTTCTAGTAATTCGAGTAAACCTATCTTTGGTCGCAAAGTTCGGTATTGCTGAGTCATTGAGTCTTAATTTATAACAAGTATAAGAGTAATCTACAAAATATAAAAGCGAAGGTCACTGACTGACTGACTGACTCACTCATCACGAAATCTCAGAAACTGCAAGTGCTAGGAGTCTCAAATTTTGAATGAGGGTTCCTTTTAGAACTTAGGTGCTCACCTGAGACTATAAAATTTAATAGTGAACCTTTCCATGCCAAGCCGTTCACGAGGAAGCTCTTGTTATTATTACCAAAGAGCATCGCATTGGTAGTTAATATGAAATTGTCACGAGAAATAGTTTCCATGGATCGATTTTGTTGCATACCACCCTTAATTTATTTCAAGTCCGATTAGTCGGACGAAGTGGAATTGCGATTCCTTGTAGTCCGATTAATCGAACCAACAGGAAAAAAAAGTTCACGTGGTCCGATTAATCGGACAAAGCAGTCGGACCACGTGTCCAGAGGGAATTCAACCCCTAAAGGGGATCCACGCGTACGAAGTCGCGGGCGGCCGCTAGTACTAACTTATATTTTTTATTATTGGACGAAGAATAACAAAGTAGTATGTATACTTAATTGCTCTTTCTTTGAACTTCAATTACTTTTATGCGTTTGCGTCTTCCTTCAGGCGAACCCAATAAGTTTTAGTTACTTACAATGGCCACACTCGGTGCCACTAATTGGTCATTTAGCGAGTCCTATCAACGCCATTTCATTAACATTGTAGGAAATAATATTTTACGAGTGTTGTTTACGTAACCACATATAAAAATACATTTACAGTTTTAGTGCGCGAATAGGGCTGTCCGAAGTATCTAGGTACTGGCATATTGTGGTCTAGGTACTAGACTATAATATCATAAAGGCTGGCACACTATGCAACAGGCCATGGCAACAGGTGGCATACACAAAGATAACAAGTATTATAATTTACTGAAACCCTCTGAGACCGCTCTTATCTCAAGAGTACTGTAAAATTACCGAGTCATATCGCCTTCGTCTTCCAAATCATAAAAACGGTGTTCGTGATCAATTTGTGTAAGTAATTTGATGGATTCGGTATCAACACATCGCCTTAATTGACCGCGCCTTCGCTAAGTTCAAACCTACGCAATTTGCATGTACCAGCTTCATAGTTAAGTGGCTAGTGGCAAGTGTCACGGTGAATGATGAACTTCACACGTGTGCAAAGTAATTAGAGAATTCATTGAGGAGGTTACGTCTAATTAATACACTAGTAATCCATCAAACGTTTAAATAGACGCGTACTATGCTATTTAGGCCAGTAGAAATGTCAGGTTGTAAAGGAACAATGTTACAGCACGTTCACTGATACAACTGCTAAAAATAATGGAAAAAATATTTTTGTTGAATAATGGAAAATTCTTACACTTTATCATTTTGATATTTGGAAAAAGACGTCGCAACGCGTCGTGACCAGATAACAATGTATGAATTGATCCCATTGAAAAGTGAAAACTGTTAACAGAAATACGAAGTATCTCTTCGTCAAAAATCTTTATAGAGTTAGGTGGGTCGTAAATTAGGTACTGAATGAAGACGTCAACGGCAACGGAGCCTCTCTCTGATAAACCTGATCTATTGAATTATGTACATGCGATGAAAGGAAGGCGTATGCTGAAAAATATCGCCAAATATCAACCAAAAGTTATGATGTTGGATGGAGAAGTTTGAAGAAGATCTGACTTTAAATGTAATGCTTTTGATGTTAAATTGACATTATTTTAAGCGGTCATTCTGGCGTACACTCTGTTCGTATTCAGTATTATTATATCAAAACTATGGGTGAGGTTTAAAAATTGTATTTTTATAACAAGCAACCGCGCTATTACGGCCAAGCGTTACGCTCCATTCCGCTCACGTCTTCAATGCTGTAAAGCTGATTTATGATTTGAGCGTCCTTGCCGCCTTAAAAATTCAAAAACTAAGTACTTTTTCTAGTATTCAGATAAAAATGTTTTATGCATCTATTAATATTGTGGAATGTCATAAAGTCAGAAGCAGATTTTGCTCAAAAAAGTGCATTTTCCTCGCAGTTTAAAAATTGAATAGTCCTCACTAGGACATTGTTTGGTTAATTAGCGGCGGTCTTTAATTTTAAACAATTGATTCTGTCTGCCAAGAAACAACGTAGGTACCTAAACCTCTTTTGTGTGATTGATGAGGTGTTGCACTAAAGAAAGTAAGCATTATGCTTCGCATGCGATACCCGAAAATGTTTTTCGGTGTGTCTTGCCCCTCATTCCCTCCCACAATCCATTTGGGAAACAAACAAATTTGTCCTTACCTAGAAATAGCTCCAATCACTTAAAATAGGCTGTTAAAATAGGGAGATTTTGGCCTTTATAACGCTTAAGCTAAGAGCCATCAGTTTTACGACGCCATCAAAATGGTGTCGTATGGCTTCAAACTGATTAACGCTGTGCAATCACATCACTGTGGGGGTGACCAGACCAGTTCCGTGATTGAGATATTGATTTTAAACAGCTGATGCACCTTTTGGAGACTTGCAGTTAAATTATTTTGTTTTCAAAATATTATACTAGCGTAAACTTCCAGTCATTGTACCGAACACAACAAAACTATATTATTAAGGTTGCTCTAAAAACAGGTACTGCAAACTGATCTCTTAAAGAAGGCGACTGATCTCATAATAGAAAGATATTATTTGCAGTGTCCAATGACTGTCTGTGATATTTTTACAGAAAAAAACCTCAGAGAAATCGGTGACAATAAAAAAGACTATCGCAAACTTCGAACTCGTTCTGTTTTCCTCCGATCAATTTTGCTGCGGTTGAAGATATACTCATAGTTTACTTTTTTCTTTACTTTACTTTCTGGAAACTATTTCAACTTTCACCGATTGAGTTTTACTGACAGTCCAGTTGTGATGTGAGTTGAGTTGTAACAATGCATTGTTACAATTCAACTCGCACTACAACTGTCTGACCACATTGCAATGTGGCAAATTCAGCCTAGAGCATTAAAAAGTGATATAAAAATTATTTATACCATTTTTTTTACAATTGAATTAGACAAACCATATTGCAAGTAAATAAAACTTATAACTAATTTATTTTACACTTAGAAAAATAATTATATATTTTTTTTGGTGAATAGGATTTGCCTACCTAATTTAAATTGTTAAAATATTGAGTATTTGCTTTATTATACGAACTTTTCAGGGCCTTTTATCTGTTTCTTTAAAACTAGGCCTGGTTTCCTTTAGTAAATGTTTCCAAGGTTATGAGAAACAATGTGTCTAAATCGGTTATTTGCTGTTTCGATAACTAATCGCTGAATGGATAATTATATTCCAATAGAAACTAGATACTCCGTGAAACACATGTTTTAAGTCACTCACGTGTATCTGGCAGAATAACAAACCCTTTCAGAAGATGTTTATTCACGCCTATATTCGAGTGAGGAACGCATACATTATAGGTAGTAGGTACAATTCGTCGAAATGCCCAGTATCGCGGTTTCTTCTAGCCTGACCAAACGTTTAAAAAGTATACTTACCAATAAAAAAAATGTAAGAAAGTTTTATTATGGCCAGTGACAAAAAAAATCAATATCATTGTTCAAATGTTTCATAAGGAAAGTGTACTCTAATGATACGACTTTCTTAGTATTTTCTTTGTTACAGATATCTTATGTATCTTTCTAATACAAATAGCCAAATCAAAGCCAAAGTCAAGAACCAAAATAGTTATGTTTGCTGCACCGTTCTTATCTTTTATTTAATTTCACACTTCATAGAGATTATATTTTTAATATTGTATCAATTATCCACACGCGCAGGCAATTTGCCAAACGAAATTCAAGTTTTGAAGCATTCCGATTAATCTGCATCCAAGATCAATAATGTTATTCATCTTCTTTCGTAAATACGGTCTGCCTAGTGAGTGAAAGATCTTCTTGAGGCGTTTTACAAAGATAAAAATAAAACAATAAAATGGATTGCTCTCGGTATCTCAGTAAGGGAAAAAGCTGGTGCTCATAATATTTCAAATATCCAATACGAGTAGAACTGGTATAACAAAGGGGAATCGTGTTGCTCCAAGAGGCGCTCTGGGACTGAGGTGTGACGTTACACGATTTACGAGTAATTCTTCTCTTTTTTTCACGTGTTTATCTGTAGACGTTTTATAATAATTAACACAATAATAAACCTCTGTTTGTTTACTGCGTTTTTATGTTTAAGCTCCTGGAAAATTTTGAAGTTTGAGATATATTGACTTGGTAGTCAAATAGGCAGGTAACCTACTCGTATCTTCGAAATATGAGACGTCCAACTTACAACACCTACAAATTTATCATTCTGGCTACATTTGTTTTAGAGGTTCTGCTAAATCTTTATGTATACGAAACCTTCGTTTTCCACAGTGGCCTCTCGAAGGGAACGCACATGATGAAGGCTTGTATGATGTATGAAGAATCTCCCAGGTCAGGAATATGGCATTATTTTTTCTTCTTTGTGTAGGTAAGCTGACTTGTAATAAACAGCTGTATTGTAATAAACAAACAGCTTTCGAGTTGACTGGATTGCACTGCCCAGTTTAATTGTGAACCTGATGACATTTGTTATCAGTATATTTGCTTACTGATAACCACGAGCCGTGGGCGGCTTTAACGCCAACTTCACGAGCCGTAAACCGATATTTATAATATTAACGTTTTCAAAGTCAATATATTTCCCTTTCATTTGAAAACAATTGAATATGTTTCGATGAAAATTTAAAATTGTTATTTATCTTAAAACAATGAAACTGAAAACTCAAATCCCATGTTTTTATAGCACCAATCAAAAACAAACTATTTTTCATTACCTCAGATATTACATCCGTCAACCAGTACCTACTTAATATTTAAACCGACGTCTACTATGTTTCCTTACTTCTTTAAAACTACTTATCTCCGTGTGACCCATCTACTATAATGGAATAAGTGAACTGTTCCACCATATTCTCCACACAATATGAAATTACATTTGAATTCCACGCACGCCCCATCTGCATCGTACGAGCCAAGCAAGGAATTACAATTTCCCATTTATTTATTTATTTTGCAGCCACCTTATCTCGTAAAGCATTAACAACGTGTGTCTTAGAACAGTAAAATTATAAGCAGTAGGTCCACTTTGAACAGAATAAACTTCTTCATTTGGTTTCAACCTTAAGAAAAAATAAAAAATGTAGTTATGAGATCTTTTTCTAGTCGAATGATATTACTCATGAATAGCATTATTTGGCTGTGGGACATGGTATGTAGTTATGTATAAAGTTTGTTCTGTTTCTTACATTGTGTACCTTTTACCAGAAATTTAGACATTTCCCAGAAGACACATAAAATATTTTGATTTAGTTTCAACGGGACACAATTTCAACGAGACACATTTTCAATCAGACACATTCCCACGTGGACACATTGCAAACTGACACAATACAGTCAGTCGAATAAATGAAAGTGAAATGAAAAATATTAACATTAAAATAACTATATTTTATTACAATTAAAAACAAAATTAAACAGAAATAAGCATCTTCGCGTACTTTCCTTAAATCAATAAAAAACCTAAACATAACATAGACCAATCAATAAAATTTACCTTGGCTTTTATGAGGGGTTAGGAGGTCAGCTAAAATTCAGATTTCGTGACGTTTCCGCACATAGATATTGTATCATCAGTTAAATGTTTTAATGAAAAAAATAAAATGTGTTAATTGTCATGGGTATATGTATTCGTCTGCCGTTTGGTGTAGTGGTTCAGAACGGACTACTGTGCCGAGAGGTCCCGGGTTCGATTCTCGGCCGGGCAGAAATTGAAATGATGCATTTTAATTTCTGTGACCGGTCTGGGTGTTAGACTACTATACTTATAATAAATCTGTAGAGAAGTCAATTCTGTACATGAAATATATTTTCAAAATAACTATCAGGGGGTGATTACTGATGCCAAAAATGCAATCAGTAAATTTTTTGTCTGTCTGTCTGTATGTTCCTTATAGAAACAAAAACTACTCGACGGATCTTAACGAAACTTGGTACAATTATTTTTCATACTCCTGGGCAGGTTCAGCAAGGCAGGCTCCTGGATAGTATACTTAGGAGTTTTTTTAGACCTTTTGTATGAAAAATCTAAACCGCTTAAGTTAGACGCTTATTGGCATGCAGGTACCTTAGTAAACTTAAAGCTTAGTTACAACAGGATATTGCAAAATTAGAGTTAGCGGGAAAAAACATTTGTATGAAAAAATCTAAACCACATAAGATAGATGAAGGGGATAATAAAACGGGATCCACGCGTACGAAGTCGCGGGCGGCCGCTAGTCTTTCCATAATTGATGTGTCCACGTGGGAATGTGTCTGATTGAAAATGTGTCCCGTTGAAATTGTGTCTCGTTGGAACCAAATCAATATTTTGTATGCAACACAGCGAAACATTTGTGGGTAAGTTACTACATTTATTTACACTATGGCGTGTATTTTCTACGCAGAAAGAATACTGTCTTTTTACAGACGTATTTACTTAGGAAGGCTTATCTTAGGCTTGACATTAGGGCATGCAAAAACCGAGCGGTTTGGAAAAACCGGTTTTTTCGGTTTTCATTTTTAAAAACCGAACTAAACCGGTTTTTTCGGTTTTTTCGGGTTTTTCGGGTCGACTGTTTGTAAGTAAATAAAAATGCTGCAAATTATAATAAAAATAATTTTATTTCTTTTATATTCTAGTTTGACAAGATGAAGTTACATGTTCTGAACATAATATTGTGAGATCAATTGAATAGTTTAATTAAAAATCAAATATAAAGAGATCAACAATAGGATACTTCGCTCATTAGCAAAGCAAAACCTTTGGTCAGGACTTCTTGGCGGGCGTCATGTTAGCGGTTTTGTTTTATTTCCTCAAATTCGTGTGTGGGCGACTATTAATGTGTAATAATGGTGGATTATTAACCATTGAGTGTTCGTGAACGTCCATGGGTGTGGGCAAGTGAAGCAAAACAGTGCATCGTGATTCTTCTGGTTCTCTCAAGTTGTCCATAGGAGGTCTCAGTAAAGCACCACAACTTTACTGAGACTCAAAGGGTGGGAAAGGGNACGATGTATGTGGCCCAGGGGTTACTGTAGCCGCTAAGGTTTGAAACTTCTTGCTTAAAATATTGTAGTCTTTGGCATAGACTACGACGGTAGTCATGGAGATAGGAGTTTGTTATCTCGTGTCAGATGTAAATGGTGAAAAGAAAACTCATGATTCGTGTTATTTTTATGCAATATGTAGGTTTTTTATAAAAGTGGAATCCCGAGTGATCTGCAAAACCCATTCTATTATTATATACGATTCGGCTTCGATATCTATAATACAATAGGAGTTTATTTCATGTGTCAGATGACAAGGGTGGAAACAACCTACGATTCATGTTGTTTATTTACGTGCAATATGTGGGCATATTATAAAAGTGGAATGCCGAGTTGTATTTCTAAAACTTGTTCTATTATTTTATACTATTTGGCTGCGAATCGGCGTGACGACAATACAAAACATTTTTCGCGAATCGGTGTTCATACATTCACACAATACATTAGACGCCATGTTGTCATAAACGACATATTATAAAATCGCTGTGATTTAATATTCTTAATCATTAATTTTATGGCAAGTGTCCATCAGGAATCATTGTTCTTACACACAGAATCATATTATTTCGCTTTCGGGTAGTAATATGTCAAAATTGTTGGTTCTTAGGCGAACAATGTATGGAGAACGAACATTGTCCTTTGGCATAGAGATTAGAGATGAAACGGATAGTTGTTTGGCCGGATACCGGATACCGGATATCCGGCCAGCTGCTAGGCCGGATAGCCGGATATCCGGCGGCCGGATAGTTGGCACATAGTCTCGTTTCATGTCGTGACGAGTTTAGCGCCGCACAGGTGCTTCGAACGCGATCAGTACCTCTAGTACGAAAAACTTTCGAGTTCGTTTCGTTGCGTATTCAGTGTCATCGAAAAATTTTGTATGAAAAATTAAACAGCGCCCCCTATATTATAGCCGCCCTAGGGGGCGCTGTTTAATTTTTCATACAAAATTTTTCGATGACACTGAATACGCAACGAAACGAACTCGAAAGTTTTTCGTACTAGAGGTACAGTGGGTCTCTTAGTAGACTAGACTAGTCACACTTTTCGAAAATCNTATACAGTGTGAGTCACGTTAAAGTGTACATATGAAAATATGTGAAACTAGACCTATTTTTATCGACAAAAAAGAGGTCAAAAAATTTTTGAGATTTTTTTTAAATTTTTTATAGAATTTTATTTCTTCCAATTACTTATCGTAAAGAAAACGTAATAACTTTTAAACTAAGAGGTATATCCTGATAAAATAAAAACAGTAATAATGCTAAATAACAGGCGATACTAAAAACATACATAAAATACCCAGAAAATGCCAACAAATAATAAAAAATGATACATTTTGAAAAAAATCTGCTTAAAAATTCGTATTTTTTTGGTTATTTGATAAATTTCTCAAAAAAATGCCCCTATAATAGGTGGTTTTTATTACTTTGTATTATTCTCTATCGTATTATCTTTGAAAAACCAAAAGTTGCATGTCTCTATCCCTATCACAACATTTGCTATGATCGTTTGAACTAAGCCTCTCCGGGCGCGCCATTCAACGCTTCGTTAACAACGAAACTGAAAATGGCTCTAGATTTGTAATTTTGATAAAGACAAGTTAGATTTCAAATAAAAACCAAAGATTTCGAAGTAAAATAAGCATTTTAGTTAAAATTAAAATTGTCTCTACCTGTAGCGGAGAATAATGTTGAGGCAGGCCTTTGTTCACACGATCATAGCAAATGTTGTGATAGGGATAGAGACATGCGATTTTTGGTTTTACGAAGGTAATACGATAGAGAATAATACAAAGTAATAAAAACCACCGGTTATAGGGGCATTTTTTGGAGAAAATTATCAAATTACCAAAAAAACACGAATTTAAAAGCAGATTTTTTTCAAAAAGTATCAAGTTTTATTATTTGTTGGCCTTTTTTGTGTATTTTGTGTATTTTTTTAGTATAGCCTATTATTTAGCATTATTACTGTTTTTATTTTATCAGGATATACCGCTTGGTTTAAAAGTTATTACGTTTTATTTACAATAAGTAATTGGAAGAAAAAAAATTCTATAAAAAATTAAAAAAAAAACTCAAAAATTTTTTGACCTCTTTTTTGTCGATAAAAATAGGTCTAGTTTCATCTATTTTCATATGTACACTTTAACGTGACTCACACTGTATATATGTGAAAGAAACATGTTTATTAAAATATTTATATATGTATATCAAGTAATCGAGCTTTCTTCAAAATCCGAAAAAATCGTGTAGCGCCTGAATAACAAAACATACAAGCTCACTGAAAACTGTATTCGATCCTTCTTAATACGTATTATAACCAAAAATGTTTCAAAAACGCACATTCATGGGTCATTGAATAATATCACTAAAAGTAAATACGACGGTGCTATAACTTTGACGTCAAAATACAAGGAATCAGCTACACCAAGATGAGCGCATGTCAACCTCATAATTAGAGCGTTTATTAAACAAACATAAAATATAATATTCAGCTTGAAATGTATCGCTTAAAAAAAGATATATGCACAAAAATATCAAATTGTAAATAACGGCTGGTTACCCGACCAAATTTGAATGCATACAAAAAAGCGACGGATTCATACACATCGATTACCTTCCACATTGAGTGTATTAAACTTAAGCTGTTGTTAGTACAGTCGTGTTCAAATGTTTTGGCAATTATTTTAAATAGTCGTATTTTAGATTGTTAATGAAAAATAAATACAATTTGTAACCACATCAAATGAAAAACCCTTATTATTTCTCTTCTTAAGAATCTCTTATCAGTTTATCTTAAAAAGTATTTAATCATGACGTAAAATCACAGATCAATATCGTTCGAAAGACAAGACACTTATACTGGACAAAGGCCTCCCTCAAGGATTTCCACAAACACCAGTCCTGCGCCACTCGCATCCAGTTACCTTCCGCGACCTTCACCAGATCGTCAGTCCACCTAGTAGGTGGCCTGCCAGCGCCACGTCTTCCGGTTCGTGGTCGCCACTTTGTGGTGGAACTTTCCTGCCTCAGCGGCCATAAATTGCTAAAAATGTTTTATAGACATGAAAGAAAAGTGATTTAATTTTGTGTTAGAAGCTAAAGCCTATAAGGATGGATGGCCGGATAAGGATGGGTAGCTTGGGGTCATTGGACAAAATTATACGTGCTCACGGACCAGGCTTTATTTATTTATTTACACTTTTGCACATACAACTGTACAGTGGCGGACTTAATGCCAGGTGGCATTATCTGCCAATCAACCACTTTAGTATTAATATAATACACATATTTCACGTCAAGACTTAATTGTAAATTATAATATAGGCGCACTTATACATTACTCATGCCAGAGATAAGAAATAAAGTTTGTCATTAAAATTTATTTTTTACTTGTTATTTTGTACTTCAGTGTACTTCGGTACAACAAATTTCTACCGGTTAGTTGGTATAGTTAAGAAGGTCATCGATATGTATGAATCCGTCGCTTTTTTGTATGCATTCGAATTTGATCGGGTAACCAGCCGTTATTTGCAATTTTATATTTTTGTGTTTATCTTTTTTTAAGCTATACATTTCAAGCTGAATATTATCCCAACTAATCCCAACTAATATTATAAATGCGAAAGTAACTCTGTCTGTCTGTCTGTCTGTTCCGCTTTCCCGCTTAAACCTCGCAACCGATTTTGATGTTTGGCATAGAGATAGTTTGAGTCCCGGGAAAGAACATAGGATAGTTTTTATTCCGGACAAAATTCCACGCGGGCGATGACGCGGGCGGAAAGCTAGTATTTTATATTTGTTCAATAAACGCTCTAATTATACGGTTGACATCCACTCAACTAGGTGTAGCTGATTCCTTGTATTTTGACGTCAAAGTTATATATAGCACCGTCGTAATTACTTTTAGTGATATTATTCAATGACCCAATTCAATTAATGTGCGTTTTTGAAACATTTTATGGTTATAATACGTATTAAGAAGGATCGAATACAGTTTTCAGTGAGCTTGTATGTTTTGTTATTCAGGCGCTACACGACTTTTTCGGATTTTGAAGAAAGCTCGATTACTTGATATTTATAAATATTTTCATAAACATGTTTCTTTTACATATACGCACAAATCAAGAGCTACTCGTGTGTGTTTATTCTATAGGCGCACCTATAATGGTTTTAGAGATAGAGCATTCTGCAAAACGTTACCCTGGCAGGAAATGCAAAATCTCGAAAACCTGAAGACGCACAAATCACACTTTCAGCTCACACAATAGAACAAATATAAGCTATCTGCTCGTACACAGTTTTTCTCTTTCCGATCATTCGTTTAGAATTTTCCTGCTAGAACAACGTTACTCCAGCAGGAATCGTTTTTTCCGTTTTGTACCAAAACGACAGCACGCACAAATCTCTAATTTGGCGCACATTTACACCACGTTGGGAACTAATTATACGTTCTACTCATATCACTCTAGGAGCTACTTTCCAGCTGGAGTAACGTACACACTCAAGTGCTTATGATCGTGCCGAGACTGAAACTGGTCTATAAAATTCTTAATCGCCGAATTTGTCTGGAAAACCTTTTACTTGGCTCGGGTATTTCAAAATAGCCCACGTGATAGTTGAAAAATTAAAAAAAAATACGATTCTGTACATCGGCTAAAAGACAATAAGTAAATCATAGATATAAGTACACATTATAAAATAGTTTGGCTGTGTTTAACAGTTACCGATTCTTGTTTTAAAGGGTCGTCATCTATCATTTATTTAATTAATTTAGATAAGTTAAAGTTTTAACCCTTGTATTAGACAGTTAAATGATGTAAGAAACCCTCGTTTAGAAGTCAATGTTACATTTTGTTACAAGCAAAACTATTGCTTTATGTAAATTAAACGCGTTTCTTAGTACCAATTTAGAAGGATCTGCAAAACATGTCCTCGCACTATACTGTCATGAATGAAACAAAGAGGTTCGATCATGAATATTTTATTTTAGGAAATTGATAACAACCATTTATAATAAGGTGTTTGTAAAAAAGCCATTTTGTTTCTGGAATTTGCTAGAAATTGAATTTTTAGTTACAAATATTTTGACATTTATCTTAATTATTTTAGTAATGACCATTTTGATATTACATGTATGATATGCATAGATGAAGCAACATAAAAATGACAGTAAAAACAAGAAAACCAAAAACAATTAAAGGAAACTCATTAATGAGAGATACTAAAATATTTGTAGTGGCAAATTGTGTAAAGTATGAACATAACAAGTATTTATAATTCGCAAACCTTTAGTTAAGCCAGGACAAATTTCAGAATTACGATTATTGTCAAAACTGGTTCAATTAAAAGTATTAAAACACATTACATCGTGACCCAAAACTCAACCATAAGCCGGCGCCATCTTTTTCCCATTTTTCCTAAAGTAATCATACTTGTCCACCCGATGGTGCCGGCTTACCGTTGAATTTGAATGTTTATCCCAATCACAGGAAGACATCTAAGTATGCTTGAGTTTGAATCTAGATTCATTTTAATAACTTGAGCACAATAAAAACGTTATAACCAAACAAAAATGTTTCATGATGAATTTTTTAAACAAACTTTAAAAATAATTTTATGAAAAATATGATGATGATGTTTAAAAAAGTTTACTAACAAATTCGCATTTTGAAATCGTTACGCTCAGCAAATTTTTTACTAGCATTATTAAAAAAACTATATTGCCAACATCTTTTAAATTACACCATAGAATATTTTCTTAACAAAGGACTTATCTCGTGTGGTTCAATCGTAATATCTTCATTATAGGTATGTATAACTTTCACAAAATGTTGCCATGTCAAACCAAGACACAGCTGTGAAGATCTATCCTTTTTTTTAGAGATATTTACCATTAAAATACATGAACAAGACCACAAGCCCATTTTCACGGTAATTATATCACCAAACATTTAAAAAGTTTGGAAGTGGTCATCGTTTCGCACACTGGTGGAATCTCATTAGAACGCACTAAAATCGGCGAAAATTATTACCTACTATCCCTAGACCTAGTCAAGCTCAAATGACCTATTGACATACGCACTTTCTTTATTTTCTTTCTTTCTACGTGGAAAATCCCAGAAAGGCTGCGATTTGATCATATTTTCGGTATCTTCAAATGTTTGAGGCAGATCCTGCTTAGCTGTCTCTGGTAAGTTGAGTGCTAGGAGTATGGCCAATATTGCAACGCATGCACAAATTGTCAAAGGGAGATAGTACGCGACAACTTGAAGATATGCAATGAAGGGCGATATTACTGTGGCTACGTATCCACATATATGTATTATAGCTGATCCTGAACCACGTACTGGCGTTGGAAGCACCTCAGCAGACCACTGCATGGTCGCATTACATGCTATGTTTATAGTAAACCTTACCACCATAGCGCATAACACAGAAATTAGTCCATCAGCTAGAAATGGTGTGAACAATGAAAACATGCAGCATACAAGGCACACGCCAATCATCATCCACTTTCTACCAGCGTAATCCAAAACAAACGAAACTATTAGCAAAGACGGCAACTCAGTCAATGAAACAAGAGTGAAAGATAAAAAGAAGTCAAATTGTAACTGTCCCACACTTCTTGCTGATACGTCAAATATGATCATGAGGCACATATACACCAAACATATGCAAATAAACATTTTTCTTAAAACTGAACTCTTCAACAACTGCAACACACTCGCACTTCCAGTATTATCTGCTTTTTTTGTCGCTGATACTATAAATTGTTCCACCATTTTTGACGGAATCGGTTTTTTATTTATTCGTCCGACCGAAAGGACTTTATCGATAGTATCTTCCACTCGTCCTTTGGACAATAACCATCTCGGGCTTTCCGGCATTATAAATGGGGCAAGGAGAGACAATGCCAAAGGGACACTAGTTGCCAAGCCTATAGCTTTCCAATGTCCGCAAGCCAATGAAATCCATGGCAGTATAGTCAATCCCAATGTGAAAAACAGCGCGAAAGGCAAATTTGCCATCAATGTACGGTATTTCGGAGCCACATACTCTAGGGCGAGGAGATAAGTCATCATCATGCAGTTGTCATATCCCATGCCAACAAAAAAGCGGCAAACGGTGAATTCAATGAAATTTCTTGAAAAGGTACTACCAATACCTGCAACACATGCAATCATATTGGCACAAGTCGCAGCCGGCAGCCGTCCGAAACGGTCAGCAATCCATCCCACTATGAAACCCCCAACAATTGATCCAACGAAGAAGAATGACTGCGCTGTAGCTTGGTAGCTGCTCCTGTCACATACCCATCCCATCTCGCTTGAAATAGTTGGATAGGGAATCTCAGATGTATTGAATTCCCAACCATTCACACAAGTTGCCACGGGCCAGGAAGAATTAGGTTTCTGACCAGTACTTAAAACTTCACTCCAGTTTACGACGTATGCTTGACAATGGGAATATCCGAATCGGTCATTTGAATCAGTTGGGATTGCTATATTTCTTCGCTCTTCTACAGTCAGGTTCTCAAGCTCTGGAATCCAACACCAATGATTTGGGGCAGCTTCAGTCATAAACATCTGGCCGAAATATGTGAAGCCACCAAAAATGTAGAAGGGAAACGTAGAGAAAAACAGTAGCCATTGGTAGCGACCGAATTCTCCTGCGCTGGACAAAAATGTATCGAAATCGACTTCTTTGCTATCTTCTTCTTCAGATTTTGACCCATTCTTATTTCCATGATTCACCTCCTCCATTCTTACTGTTTTTAACTGTTACGGTTTTCCAAATTTTTATGGATATCGTATTTAAAGTGTTCGTCTAAAACACGTCTGAACGGGTGTGTTACTTATTCTGACGAAAATAAAACAATTCATACGGTTTTTATCAAGCGCCACCATGCAAAGATAAACAAAAAGTTTATTTGCATATTCTTTACATCACAATGTGAATTTTTAAGATTGTAATGTAATGAAATTTAAATTGAAATATAATCCATTACCGCGCTCCAGTGACGTTTAGTAAGCCGATAAGAAAGGATTACGTTGGTTCGTGATTTCCATGTTTATCTATTTCTAAGTCATAATAACGTGACAAGTCTGTGTTAAAACTCCAGAATTATGGTTTAATTGCTGCACGAGCTTGTGAATTTCCTGATGGTAACCTATCCCCATCGCCCATTGACGTTAGCAACACGCAGAAGAGTTTCCGATGGGTGGCTTTAGTTTTTTTATTATTGATTGATCCTGTCAATGTTAGGTACCATGTACCATTAGCTGCTAGTTATGAAGGATTGAACTTTTGGTTAGTGGAACTTATCAGCTGGGATCGAACTTTTATGTACATCCCACATAAAATTAGTCGTTTACACATTTATAAAATACATATATTAGTCCAGTAGAATTAGCTTTTAAATCGGAAATAATTCCTACTAATAATATTGTTTTAATGGCTTCATTGGTTGCCCATTAAGATTCTCCTAAGTTTTCGACTTCGACGGAGTTGTGCTTAAGTGGTGGGGGCCCCCGAAAGGGGCATTTTTTCGGTTTTCAGGTTATACCGCGTAAAGGACTTACCCTATCAAAAAGTGGTCTTCATGACGGTTGAAGGGCACTTAATCCTGCATTGAATAAGACCAAATTCATATGTTTTGGACAAACCGTTCTCGCGCTAATGTTCGGCAAAGTAGAAAATATACGTATAATTAATGACCCTCTTCACGTCCAATGGTTTGTTACCCACAGGCTTCCAAGTCTTGGAAAGGGCCACCTCAACTAGTGTAACCCTATCAAGGCTTACGAGCTTGATGCGCCTATCCTTGTTCGTCCCAGCCGTTCCTTAACTGCGGTTGCTGCACCTCTTCCTGGCACTCACCTGAACGACTCTGTGTTACATACTGTGGCTGCCCCTCTTCCTTGTATCCTCCTGCATGACTACGTTGCCTAGCCGTATGCCTGGTCTAAGGTTCGACGCCAAAAATCAACAACAACAAGTTCAGATTAAAACGCTGAAGAGTTTTTTGTTTGTTTGTTTCAACGCGCTAATCTTAAGAATTACTAGTTTGATTGAAATCATTATTTTTGTGTTGAATAGCTCATACATTGAGGAAGGCTATAGGATATATACAATCACTCTACGACTAATAGAGGCGAAGCAGTAAAGAAAAATGTTGCAAGCACGGGAAATAGTATTTAAACTATTTTCACTCGTACGAAGTTGATTTTGTGGCGTCGAACCTTGGACCAGGCATATGGCTAAGCAATGAAATCGTACAGGAGGGTACAAGGAAGAGGGGCAGCCACATTAGGTAACACAGAGTCGTTCAGGAGAGTGCCAGGAAGAGGTGCAGCAACCGCAGTTAAGGAACGGCTGGGACGAACAAGGATAAGCGAATCAAACTCGTGAGCCTTGTTAGGGTTACACTGGTTAAGGCGACCCTTTACAAGGCTTGGAAACATGTGGGTAACTAGCCATTGGACGTGGAGAGGGTAATTAATTATACGTATATTTTCTAGTTTGCCGAACTTTAGCGCGAGAACGGTTTGTCCAAAACATATGAATTTGGTCTTATTCAATGCAGGATTAAGTGCCCTTTAACCGTCATGAAGACCACTTTTCGATAGGGTAAGTCCTTTACGCGGTATAACCGGAAAACCGAAAAAACGCCCCTTTCGGGGGCCCCCACCACTTAAGCACAACTCCGTCGAAGTCGAAAACTTAGGAGAGTCTTAATGGGCAACCAATGAAGCCATTAAAGCAAAAAAATCTTTTGTAGGAATTATTTCCGATTTAATCAATTTTTGTGTTTAATTCTACTGGCCTATATCTTGCATGTTAGTCATCCAAATAGCACAACTACCCAAGGATATCCTGAAACCTACTTAATGAACGTGACGTCGAATAACATGTTAACAATCGACAAACTAGTCATGCTATCATGAGTGAGTATTGAAGACGAGACATGACGTTACGTTAGATGTTCGCCAATTTTATTTTGCATGATATTTTCACTTACAGCCAGCTGGCTTTTTACATATTTTATTTTACGCTACGTTAGCAAATTGGACACGGGAACAATTCCTGTTTTCATTTTTTGCAAATTATCGGATTGTCACTGTCATCATCATCATAGCAACTGACAAAATACAGCTACAGCATCTGATCTTTATCATCTTATTAGATAAAATTTATATTGTAAGTACATTCTGGTATAAAATAAGTTCTTTATCAGTATGCCACCATGACACCAGTGGTATATTTACAATATTTTATGGCCAATGACGTTAACATTAACAACGTTTGTTTATTAATAAAATCAAAATGATCTAGTTCTTAGAAGATAATTTTGAAGAAAAAGTTCAAAGCGTTTTATTGTTGGGGAATTTTGTTTGTTAATGGGCCGTCGAGAGTGCTTTGTGATGTATTTGATTGACGTTATGCTGACAAATATTATTATATTTCAATATGTTATTACGGTTAATGTGTACGTGATACTAGCTAACGTACATTTTATTATATTTTTAGTTCATTTCGGAAAATTGCTGTTAACTTAATGGGTTTTTGTTTATGTTTTTCTAAGAAATTAAAACGTGCGTAAGAACAACCAATTTTCAATTCAAAGAACATTGTTTTCCAGTAAAGCTCGTAATTACGGCTAGTGTATTTTAAAACTAAAATAATTAAAAATAATATTTTGCATATGTACCAGTCTATTGGGTTTTTATTGCTTTAACACAAACATTTTCATTAGCACACAACTGACCAACTTAGTAATGAAATTGAAACACTGAATCAATTGCTTAATTAAAATAGGTAAAAAAGTGTTAGTCCAGAGGGCACAATAATTTTAAGCTGCGCAAAAATAAACTTGAAACTTTTTAGCAAGAAAACAGATTAAAAAATAATTTCGCGCCAATCCCACTGACAAAGAACACAAAACAT
Organism: Ostrinia furnacalis; assembly: GCF_004193835.3. Classification (NCBI taxonomy): domain Eukaryota; kingdom Metazoa; phylum Arthropoda; class Insecta; order Lepidoptera; family Crambidae; genus Ostrinia; species Ostrinia furnacalis. Next base: position 33,410 of record NW_021131516.1, on the reverse strand, counting down.
TGAAAATTTAAATGTGGAACTTACCGCGATCGCTGGACTTATCCGTTCGATGCGTGGCAAAGGAAAACTTTTCGCGCAGTCCGGGGTGCGTGTATACGCGCGGTCGTGATGGTCATCCCACGGTACTAGAGTAGATAGGGCGCCATTGGTGCAGGCATGCGTGTTGCGCACTTCATTGGTAATGTCTTTGCGCGTTTGCGATGTGTCATCCGATTGCAACGTTATGTTGAAACTCAAAAGAATTAAACCGCAGCTTAAGTTCTTCCTTATCCATTAGGTAGGTAATTGTGCCAACTGGGGGGGACGGGACTAAAAATATCTATTACGAGGGGCGGCTGAAAAGTCTTGAGCCTAGGGTATTAAAAATGCCGATAGAAAAGTATAAAAAATATATTTTTCTATTTAATCTCCCTCTACTACAACGGAGTTCTTACATTTGTGTAAAAGAGCTTGTTGACGATGGCCATCAAGAGTAGATACTAGGTAGCTAGATCTACGTATTTATGTACCTTGAGAAATATGTAACTAAAATAATTATTAATTATCTTTGTGTTTTGTTTATGAAACTTATCTGTTACTAGATTTGCCTCTTTGAGTAACTGAAATATGTCCTTAGAATGCTATATGTACCTATGTGCAATTATCTATTCTTACAAAACTAAAATGTTACCTATACTATATCCAAATGTTTAATACGGTTGTTTACCTACAATGTTTGTTTGATTTTGGGATCAATAAATAATACGCAACTCCGGGTGCGCGTAGGTAATAATATTGTCGCGCCTAGAACATGCTAGAGCTAGCCGTTAGCGATGCGGCCCGCTGATTGGCCGGAGGCCTCTGTCCTTTTATGGCCAGAAGCCACTCGCGGCCCACCGCGCCGCACACGCGGCCGAGAGCCGCGCCAGTCGTGATCCAACAACTTCCGCGAACGCACGTACGCACCCCCGGACGCGCCTTTCGGTTCTGGTAGCGCGGTCCCGCTCGCACTCGTTGCGTGCGAGCAGGCCCCAGTTGGGCCCCGCGTGCATAGCGACGCGCTGGCCGATAACGCGGCCTCCCTCGCACTCGTTGCGTGCGAGCCGCCCCCACTCAGGCCCCACGCATCTGCCGACGCCGCTGCTTACATACCTACGGCAGCGCGCGCGCTCCATCTCACTAGCGATGAGTGTTTAGGCACTGTAGATTCACCAACTTTATTTAGCGAATGTACAAACAGAGAATCGTTGCCGCGCATACATGATGTGCCTCCTGTCGAATGTAATATTATTGATAGATTATTTTGTTCACAATACGAACATGATTTGTTACAGTTGCAAATTTTGTCTTTAGAATCATTAGGAATAATGAATGAACCTTGTAAATATAAAGATTTATATGTGATTAATATTTTAGAAAGTTTAGGAAAACTTGTGGACGGTTTTTGGACTGAGGGCTTGCCGTGGACGCATGACGTCATTACTTTGCCGGACTTTTATCGAAATACCTTTGACCGCTTGGAATCTGAGCTCAGAAATTTGATTCTTCGCGGAGATCGTTCGTGGTGGCCACGAAAAAGATCTCGCAATAGTACAGGATTAGATAGGTACTTAACAAAAATAAATATTACCTAATGATTAAATTTTGTAAAAAGTTAATTTGTTATCTTAAATTTATATTTAGTTACTTACTACTGTATTAAATTATCTTTCTTTTCTTTGGTTTTGACGATTGATCACGTTTACTGCGTGCAACTGAAAATTATTGTTTATACTTTATCGTTTTTATAACATCGTCCTATCCTAATACCTACTTATGAATACTGTATTAGAACCGCGCAACGCTTGGATGAGCCGTGCTTGAGGCAACTGGCACTAAGGTCTGGGACCAACAGCTGTGATGAAGTGACCAGTGACGCGCGTAGTATAACTTAGGTTATGAGTGTCGCAAAGCGACACTAGGGGGGAGATTGTTGACGATGGCCATCAAGAGTAGATACTAGGTAGCTAGATCTACGTATTTATGTACCTTGAGAAATATGTAACTAAAATAATTATTAATTATCTTTGTGTTTTGTTTATGAAACTTATCTGTTACTAGATTTGCCTCTTTGAGTAACTGAAATATGTCCTTAGAATGCTATATGTACCTATGTGCAATTATCTATTCTTACAAAACTAAAATGTTACCTATACTATATCCAAATGTTTAATACGGTTGTTTACCTACAATGTTTGTTTGATTTTGGGATCAATAAATAATACGCAACTCCGGGTGCGCGTAGGTAATAATATTGTCGCGCCTAGAACATGCTAGAGCTAGCCGTTAGCGATGCGGCCCGCTGATTGGCCGGAGGCCTCTGTCCTTTTATGGCCAGAAGCCACTCGCGGCCCACCGCGCCGCACACGCGGCCGAGAGCCGCGCCAGTCGTGATCCAACAACTTCCGCGAACGCACGTACGCACCCCCGGACGCGCCTTTCGGTTATTTTCACTTACAAACTGGACTTTCATTTCTTTTATTCATCTCATCGTTCACCCATCGACCTCCATCGCCTACAGAGCTTTTAACCCACTCAAAAAAAAATCGCAATCTTTGCCTTCGAAATGAGCCTTTAAAAATTGTTAGGATTATGGCCAAAGATGTCCTAAAACTCCTGCGAAGTTGTGACTCGACGCTGGTTGTCGAGAGCCGTGAGCTTTTTTGACATCGCGCGCACCTCTATTTCATGTGCAAATGAGTATGAAAAATATCGCCGATACGTTCCTTGCTAATGCCTATGGCTTCAGCTATCTGTCACAGCTTAATTCGCTGATCTCTAAAGCAAGATTCTTTAACTTTTCATTATTTTATTCGTTAATGGCGAAATCTGGCCGCTCTGACTTGCGGTCATCTTTTAGCGACTCCCTGTCATGCTTGAACTATCGGATCCAATCTTTCATGATGGCAAATGAAGGCCCAGTCTCCCCATAAACTGTAGACATCTCTTCAAATGTTACCGTCAGCATTTTGTCCCTCTTTTTGAGGAATTTTATGACAACTGTGTACTTTAATTTCGTACATTGCGCGGATGACTGAGACATGATGATGTTTACGGATTAATTACTAAAAGCGTGATGACGCAAATGAAATTAAACTTTGTACATAGGCTCAAAACTTTTCAGCCGCCCCTCGTATGTTATGTACCTTGATTTGTCAACTTTTATCTCAAAAAACATTTTAGAAGATTTTGTTACGACAATATTTTAAGTATTTTACGCGTAAATATAGAAAACTAGCTTTGGCGTGCGACTTAGGCTCCATTAATTTTGTTCTGTCTCAAAGAATTTATCGCACGTTCCTTTTTCAACAACTATGGCATGTTTTACTGAGTTTCAAACTATCTCCATAAAAAAATCATCAAAAGCGGTATAGTGGTTTACAATGTACATTTCACGCGGGTGAAGTCGCGGGCAAAAGCTAGTAAAAACATAATTTGTAAAAAGTCTACACATCAGACGAGTCTGCTATGTAAATTTCCAGGAGCCGGCTGGTTTCGATCCAGCTTCCTCTTGCATGCAAAGCAAGCGCTCTACCAACTGAGCAAACGGCTCCAGTTTATAAGCGACGAAGTTCATCATAGCTTTCAAACTTTGCACGTTTCCAATTTGGTGGAAATCCACTAAAATAAAAGTAGAATAATAATAATAAATATAGAGGTTTTACACGAATAAATATAGCTCTCGTTTGAAAGTGTCTTATTTAAAAAAAAACAAAACAGCGCCTATGGTCGATTTTATTTATTTTAATGCTTACGATTATTTGATCAAAATCTACACAAAATACTAATTCATGGAAACTTTATTTAATAATATATTTTTTTTTCGTTGTCAAGTAAGTTTGCTCCCATATAACTTACAAAATCATTTTGAAAGCATCGGGTCCTAAATCCGATGCCTTTCCAAAAATACAGCAAAATAAGTGCCTTTATTAAGTATTGTTGTGAATCGTTACTTCGGTATGGCACAGTAATGTACGACCAGACTTAACTAGTCAGGAAAAAACCAAATTAAACCGCGTGCTAACTTAAGGCAACGCCATCTAGCGAAATATGCTTGTGTTACGAGTCGGTGCACCACAAAAGTCGAGCAGCGGCGGGGTTCGAGTGTTCCTCGAGTAGGAGGGTCCGAAACCTTTACCGCTTGGCTATTTTCACTAAATTTATTACCATCATCGTCAAATCTGTTTACATAATCTCTTCGTACTCTTCGTAGCATTTAAATTGATAATATTACGAATATTAGGTATTGTCAGTAATAAGTATAACGTTTTACCACTAAAGAGTAGGCAAAAAATTACCCAGAATCCCCAGAAATTTCATAATTATGTGCTGTTGTTTCATAAAAGTTACGATGTGGTATACTAGATACACAGTAAATAAATCATATAATAATACACTCAACATCAAATAAATCGCACCTCCCGCAACAAGCACTTTCAAACGTATGCATCCCCACTTTCCACCAATATTGGCACCATTTAAAGCCTAGTTCTAAACTTCATTTCATTAAAGGAACGCCAAAAATGTGTCTTTAGAAGGATCCAGAGTCACTTCTTCAAAAAATAGGAGTGCATTACCGCAGCAAAATTTTTATAAATGTTGTGTTTAAGAGAGTCGAGAGTATAGCAGATAACTAGTTCATCGTGAGCAGAAATTTGTCCACTAATAGCAAAATTCGTTCAAATTATAGTTTTAAAGTTATTAGGAAAAAACAGATTTTGCTGGGGTAATGTTTGAAACGTTACCCCAGCAAAATTTTTTTTTGAAAGTCGTTCTATCCCGGAACCAAATACATGGATAGATAGCTTTTGTTGCGTAGTAATTTGTCCACGAATAGCAAAATTTGTTCGTGTTCCAGTTCTCAAGTTATTCAGAATTTTGCTGGGGTAATGTTTTGTGATGTCCCAGATCTCGTAAATGGCTCAACGCANTTTTATAAATGTTGTGCTTTAGAGAGTCGAGAGTATAGCAGATAATTAGTCCATCGTGAGCAGAAATTTGTCCACTAATAGCAAAATTCGTTCAAATTATAGTTTTAAAGTTATTAGGAAAAAACAGATTTTGCTGGGGTAATGTTTGAAACGTTACCCCAGCAAAATTTTTTTTTGAAAGTCGTTCTATCCCGGAACCAAATACATGGATAGATAGCTTTTGTTGCGTAGTAATTTGTCCACGAATAGCAAAATTTGTTCGTGTTCCAGTTCTCAAGTTATTCAGAATTTTGCTGGGGTAATGTTTTGTGATGTCCCAGATCTCGTAAATGGCTCAACGCAGAAGTTTGAAAAAAATACCAATGATAGACCTTGATATGTCCAAATTAGTTCAAGCATTAGTCATTGATTTGAATGATAAACACCAGTGTAATTAAATGATTTCAAAAATCAGATAAAACGGATTTGTGAGTAAACCAGTACTCTTACAAACGAATAAAAAGGTGTAGCATGTACCCTTGGTACACCTTTATAACCACAGTAAATATTATAAATGATGTGGCTTTGCGCAAAAGAGAGATTTCAAGAAAGGACAATGGGCAAAATGGTACCCGGCTCCAATAGATATGTGTCTAGTATCGTTTGAAAGGTGAAGTTTTTTACCAAGATGAACAACTTTTACTATGACCACCAGCCCCAGATCTGGTTGTGTACGAAGATATACATACTTTTTTGCAGAATGGTACCCGGCTCCAATAGTTATGTTTGTAGTGTCATTTGAAAGGTCTTACCAAGACGAACAACATTTACTATGGCCACCAACCTCAGATCTGGTTGCGTTCGAAGATAAAGATACTTTTTGTGTAACCTAAGTATCATACAATATGAAGGGGGACGCGCTCGGGGCAGGGCACCGACGAGATGGTCGGACGCGGTGAGGAAGACGGTGGGCAGGAGTTTGCATCGTGCGGTCCACACAACTTATGAACACTATCTGTGGTCGCGATCCTCATCAGTGAGGGACCGATTAAGAAGAAGAAGAAGTATCATACGTGTCCATCGTATGGTACTTAGGTTATGCGAGAGAGGAAGGGTTTACTGCTCCAGCATCCTTCCTTAACTCTATAATTATTGATGGGGATAATTGTGAAATAAATATTTTTATTTAAAGAAGTACAACCCCCTTATTAATAAAAAGTTACACATAGGAAGAACTTTGGATTAAAATGAAATTTCCATATAAAATGTCAATTTAAGCCAGAGTTCAACTAGGGTGTAACTTTTATTAATAAAGGGGTTAAAGTTTTATTACTTCTTAAGGGTTTTATTCATAATACATACTCGTATACATGGATGATTGTGTTATACTTTCATTATAATACTTAGTGGAATTACTGCTTTCAAAACGTGAATTAGAACTGGCCCCATAGCAGACATTTTCCTACATCTAAAGGCCTTTTAAAATATATATTGGTTATGGCTATTGGAGCGGGTACCACTTTCCATACATTTGTGCCCATCATCCTTTATGTTAAAAGTCTTATTTTCGTGGCCGAATACGCAATTCCCTTATAACAAGGGAACATGGCATACAATGGACAAATTAAAATGTTCCTTGAATAAGCTATCCTGTTAATTTCAGCTTTATATTATGGCTTATAAGAAAGTTATCGGCCTGCAAAAAAATATCAGGAATTCTTCTATAAGCCGACCAAATTATAAAGGTCACAAAAAAGCGACCGTTCCATACATAAGGCTTGTCATCTTAAATCAACGGTATGATATCGAGCTTTCGTCAGTACAGTTGCGAACAAAGGTGTTGTGTTGAGTTGAGAGGTCAGATTATTGAAATAAAAATAATTTACATTACAGATAACAATGAGAGGATGACATTGCAAGGCCGCAAGGTGGTGCCAGTCCAGTCTTAAATCCGTTGATATATGCTGCATCTGCCATCTTTTTGACTACAAGATTCTTCTATCAGACTTTTACTACAGACCTTAGACAGTATTTTTGGAAAATTCTTACGCATGGCGGAGTAAGGGACACTCTAGACACTTAAGTCTACAAGGAGTCACATGAACTCCAGTTTTAAATCCGTTGACATCTGCTGCATCTGCCATCTTTTTGGTTAGAAGATTCTTCCATCTTGCAGCGTAGACCTTTACCTACAGACTTTAGACATTATATTTGAAAAAAAAAAAACGCATGGTGGAAGGACGATGGAGACTGATTAGAAATTTAATATTTAAAAATCGTTTGCACGAATTACAATATTCCACATAACTGTACAAAACATTAGTATCTTTTATTTTATTTATTATTTTATATTTTTATAATTTGGTTGGCTTATAGAAGAATTCCTAATATTTTTTGCAGTTCAATAACTTTCTTTTAAGTCGTAATATAAAGCTGAAATTAACAGGATAGCTTATTCAAGGAACATTTTAATTTGTCCATTGTATGCCATATTCCCTTGTTATAAGGGAATTGCGTATTCGGCCACGAAAGTAAGACTGTTAAAATAAATTAAAGGACAATGACCAAAAGTGGTATAAAAGTCCACCACTAATGAGACCTATATTGGCTTATAGTCCATTTAATAGAGATTAACTTTCAGTATGGGACGAAAAAAAAATAAGCTGTCAGTAAAAAGTTATGACCGTATGAAAAATTGTAGTACTTTACACGCTAATCTCAGGAACTACTGCTCCGATTTGAAAAATTATGTTTGTTATGGATAGCCCATTTATCAAGGATGGTTTTAGGTTATACAGGGTGTTTGGCGCATCGTGTGCCAAAATGATTTGGCGGATAGAATGGGTCATTTCCTATATTTTCAGCCCCCATAACACGTTCCATGTCAGGCGGCTACTTTTATATTAAGTTTTTTAGTAATTTCACCAAAATACCCAAATCGCATCATTTAATTTCGATTTAAAAAAAAACTACTAAGCGTAGCCTCAAAGTAAATATTTTGTTTTGACGTGCATTGACATAGGGTTGCATCAAATCTAAATTTACTGGCAAATATCATCTAGTTTTTTTTTAATTCAGCTTTGAACTTTTCCGAAAAGTTAAAAATGGACTGAACATTTAAGTTTACATGGCTATAAATTTTTTTTTAAAAGAGATAGCGATCTTCGGATTTTATCAAAACTTCTCTAGTCTATCCCCATTCAAACGGTATACTAATCTTGTTTAAATAATAACAACAACTTCACAAATTCCCTAAATTAGTGCATTGACTCTATTCGGACTGATTTGCGAAATTTGTGTTTATAGCCCCTTTTTGTGTGAATAACACGTTAAATACCTACAGGTAAAAAATATTTATCTTATGCAATGTAAAAAACCTTTTCTCTATCGTTTTTCAATGTGGATTTCTTGAAATTAAAGACGAAAATAATTATTTTGATCGTTTATTAATTATTACAAATTTTGTTCAAAATGTCCGCCTCGGCAACGTATACACTAAGTAACGACATCTTCTTCTAATTTAGACTGGCCCTATACAGTGGCCTGCACGTTCCCCAGACCTAACTCCGTTAGATTTTTACGTCTGGGGACGAGGTAATGAACTGGTGTACGTAACGGAAGTTCAAACATTAGAAGAACTACAACAACGAATAGAAAACGCCTTTATAGTAATAAAAAGAGAAATGAGGCTGCATACGACAACAGTCGAAGATGTCGTGAGTGTATACGTTGCCGAGGCGGACATTTTGAACAAAATTTGTAATAATTAATAAACGATCAAAATAATTATTTTCGTCTTTAATTTCAAGAAATCCACATTGAAAAACGATAGAGAAAAGGTTTTTTACATTGCATAAGATAAATATTTTTTACCTGTAGGTATTTAACGTGTTATTCACACAAAAAGGGGCTATAAACACAAATTTCGCAAATCAGTCCGAATAGAGTCAATGCACTAATTTAGGGAATTTGTGAAGTTGTTGTTATTATTTAAATAAGATTAGTATACCGTTTGAATGGGGATAGACTAGAGAAGTTTTGATAAAATCCGAAGATCGCTATCTCTTTAAAAAAAATTTTTATAGCCATGTAAACTTAAATGTTCAGTCCATTTTTAACTTTTCGGAAAAGTTCAAAGCTGAATTAAAAAAAAACTAGATGATATTTGCCAGTAAATTTAAATTTGATGGAACCCTATGTCAATGCACGTCAAAACAAAATATTTACTTTGAGGCTACGCTTCGCTTAGTAGTTTTTTTTTAAATCGAAATTAAATGATGCGATTTGGGTATTTTGGTGAAATTACTAAAAAACTTAATATAAAAGTAGCCGCCTGACATGGAACGTGTTATGGGGGCTGAAAATATAGGAAATGACCCATTCTATCCGCCAAATCATTTTGGCACACGATGCGCCAAACACCCTGTATAACATCACCCTACAACCACTAGGGGCGGAGCAGCGACCACCCGACCATAATTCCAATATTGTTGTCTTTCTTCTGAGCTTATTTTTTTTCTTTTAGCGAGAATCTAACACGGCACACTAAGCGACTTGACATAACATGCATAGATTAATCCAAAATGTGCGATGGATAGAATGATATCAAGATCATTTTTCGGATGAAAAGGTAAAAAACATGACTTTTCATTCAGTCATAACTTTTTACTGACAGCATAATATTTTTGATTGCGGTTTGGTTATAATGAATCAGTATTTAGTAGACTATTTTACTACATAAGTCTCGTTAGTGGTGGACATTTGGACCACACTCCATATATTTTTGGTCATTGTCCTTTCTTGAAATCTCTCTTTTGCGCAAAGCCACATCATTTATATTTACTGTGGTAATAAAGGTGTACCAAGGGTACATGCTACACCTTTTTATTCGATTGTAAGAGTACTGGTTTACTCACAAATCCGTTTTATCTGATTTTCGAAATCATTTAATTACACTGGTGTTTATCATTCAAATCAATGACTAATGTTTGAACTAATTTGGACATATCAAGGTCTATTATTGGTATTTTTTTCAAACTTCTGCGTTGAGCCATTTACGAGATCTGGGACATCACAAAACATTACCCCAGCAAAATTCTGAATAACTTGAGAACTGGAACACGAACAAATGGCAATGCCAGATTTTGTATGAAAGGTGGCGTCTTTTTTTTTTCGCGCGGCCATCGACCAAACTTTGTTTTTTGATTACAAAATAGTGTAATAATCCAAACTTACTACGGCATGTATACCTCTAAACTCAGTCTGAACTGAGTTACGAGTATTAGAAGTTTGATGATTTTCATACTAGATTTGCTTTTTGCGCGCAAGTTTTGTAAGAAATTGAACAAAATTCAAAATGCCAATTTCTCAAAATGCCAACTTCTCAAAATGACAACTTCTCATAATGACAACTTACAATTATAAGAAATGCAGGAGCAGTGAATGCTACCACAAATAATAAAAATAATTAAAAAGTCCATATATTTACAATATCTCAATATCTTTATTTGTTACTATACAATCAATCAATACACGAGGGTCGTATCGCATCAATCTCTCATCTCAAATGTCGATTGAATGACATACACCTATATATTTGTTACAATCATTGTCAAAATAGGATAAACAAAAACCAGATAAGGTCATAGTACACTTTAAATCATAAATTAGTGTATGGCGAAAATAATGTTACGTTATGAGGGTAGTTGTAAAAAATGCACAAGTTATACTTGTCAAAATTATATCGCCCTTGTAATGTGTTAGTTTATCCAGTAAAATAATTGTTTTGCTGTTAGACCGTAGCTGGTTTTTGTTTATCTGATTTTGGCAATGATTGTAACAATTACAATTATATAGGTGTATGTCATTCAATCGACATTTGAGATGAGAGATTAATGCGATACGACCCTAGTGTATTGATTGATTGTATAGTAACAAATAAATATATTTTGTTTATTGTAAATATATGGACTTTTTAATTATTTTTATTATTTGTGGTAGCATTCACTGCTCCTGCATTCATTATAATTGTAAGTTGTCATTATGAGAAGTTGTCATTTCGAGAAGTTGGCATTTTGAGAAGTTGGCATTTCGAGAAGTTGGCATTCTGAGAAGTTGTCATTTTGCGAGCGGTTGGCATTTTGAGAAGTTGGCATTCTGAGCAAAAACGTTACGCTTGAGCTAACTTTTATGGCTATAAAACTGTTAAGTTGGGATTAATCAGTATCCATCTGTTAAAGAGGACACGTGTGATCATTATTTGGTTTTATAACCATAAAATTTGGTCTAATTGATCCCAGAGGTGAGCCCAAAGTGAGGTCTCTTTTCAAGTCACATTTATGGTATATGATAATCATTTATTTAGAAATTAAATGTGTTTTTCTTTAAGGATATTTATTGGGCTTTCAAATAACACCAATATTGTTGGGGCACCATGATTGTGTCAGAAGAAAATTTTTAAAGTTCGCGTCGCGGAAGGTGCGGTTTATTTGATATTGAGTGTATTATTATACTGTGCTAGATTTTGAGTATTGGCTTGAACACGCTTATATCAGGAAGTACTGGGTCGAATTGAAAAAATATTATTATGATGGATATTTAGTTCACTTATCAAGGAAGGCTGTGGCTTAATAACATCAAGGAGCGGAGCTTCAATGAAAGATGTTGAAAAAACGATAAACAATATTTTGACGCGCGAGAGCGTTTTCGCGGGCACAGCTAGATAAAATAAAACATCATAATATTATTTTGTTTCATAGGTACATTTATCTATAAATATTATAAAAAAATATATTTACAGTCATCAAAAACGATATTGTATTGATTTCTAATATTTTATGTTGTTTGAAGTCGAGCAAAAAAGCGGCACGGCCGTACCATCCTTTTCTCGAAGCAATTCAGGCCATTTTCGACCGCCTGGAACTTCGTTGTGGATAAAACTAGAAGGCGGAATTTTCATTAGCTATGCAGGCATTGTAAAGACACGGTATATTTAAAATTTCATTCAATTTGAACCAGTAGTTTAAGAATTATAACGGGTCAAAGTTACTTAATTTTGTCACTCACTGACTCACTCACTGACTCACCGATCATCAAAACTCTAAGGCACTTCTAGCAGACCTAGAAGCTTCAAATTTGGAATATAAGTAGTGTTTGGTGTATGAATCAAGGAAAAACTAAAATATTTGGGGGCACGGTAGTGCAACCGCCAAGTCGAGTAAAATTTTTCAATTTCGGTCCAGTTTTCTAGATACACAACTGCTGTCTACAAAATACATAAAGAAATGAGATCCCATCAAAAACAATACTTGTCAAAAAAACCAAGTCTCGCAACTCAGTTGTTCTACGGTAAAAAGTTGTGAGATCCATGTAATACCAAGTCCAGGCCAGGAAATCTTTAACGTTTTACACAAATATATTGACTTGGCCATCGCATGAAAACACGTGTAGATAAATTAAATTATTTAGTGCGATGGCCAAGTCAATAATTGATGTAAAACGTTAAAGATTTCCTGGCCTGGACTTGGTATTACATGGATCTCACAACTTTTTACCGTAGAACAACTGAGTTGCGAGACTTGTTTTTTTTGACAAGTATTGTTTTTGATGGGATATTTTTTTCTAAACTGAATAGTTTGCGCGAGAGACATTTCCAAAGTGGTAAATGTATGTTGTTTGAACTTTTGGCCAAGTCCTTTCATAAAAAGTAAGTATAACATTTACATTGATTTAATGGCAATAAACATTTTATTATTTATTATTATATTATTTATTTAAGTTGATTCTTTGCTTTGTTTGTAAGTGAAAAGCAACCAAAATTCTTTAACTAATTTAATAGTTGCTTAAAAATTACAAGTTTCTAAAAATAAAGTAATTATTAACAATAGCGATATTAAAAATAAATAAGTAAGTACTACATAGAAAACATTGTACAACCTAAACAAATTCACAAGCGTTAATTATTCTCATTGATTTGATTGAACTAACTTATTTGGTAGCTTCTCATCATTTTTGTGGGGTATTCACGTTTTATTCTTTTTTCGGTCCTGAAATAACGTTTTAATAAAAACAATATGGCGGTAAAATACCTTTATAAAAAAAACTAGGTATATTAATTTTAATGTGATGCAAATGAATACTTTCACTGGCTTCAAAGATCAGGGTCCGTTTTGAAATATCTAAAATATTAATAACTAGCTTTCCGCCCGCGGCTTAGCGCGCATGGGCTACATTATCTACATATTTTACGGAACCCTATTTTTTTCCAAAATAAAATTAAGCCTATGTTACTCGTGAATAATGTAGCTTTCGAATGGTGAAAGAATTTTTACAAACGGTCCAGTAGTTTTTGAGCCTATTCATTACAACCAAACAAACAAACAAACAAAGTTTTCCTCTTTATAATATTAGTGTAGATATCAAGCATACAGTCCGAGAGGGGACCGTAAGAAACCCTACGTCATTTGATACTAATATAAGCTCCATGGCACACGTTCAGAAAGGTTGTTCTAAGCTTTGAAAAAATAATTATTAAATTCCGATTCACTGGTAACGCATAGACGAAATTATCTAGTAACACACTGAATAAAGAATTTCGTCTTGAGGCATTGTGGTATTTTGGACGAAACGATGTATGATTATGTAGCTTTCCGAACGCTGCCCAGCCGAGTTGGATTCGACGATTGACCTCTTTCTCGAAATTGGACCTACCTAGCTAAATCGTTTGTCCGAGGTAGGCATACTTGTCAACAATTTCGAGGATTGAGCTCCCAACCGAAACTTGGTAGGGCGCAACAAGGACATTGGACATGAGCTGTTTGTCCATATTATTCATTCGCAGGCTAACCTATTCGGAAACTCTATTAAGGTCTTCGAGCTTTGTGCCAAGATCTTCCAGCGATTCTGCCATGACAACAATATCGTCGGCAAACCGAAAGTGAGTGATGTACTCGCCGTTAATGTTTATGCCGAATCCTTTACATTCCAGGAGTTTGATATGAGAAAACGAGCTCTTTACGAGATCGAATCAGAAATGAGGATATCCGTAAACGAACTAAAGTCGCTGACATAGCCCGATGCATTAGCAAGCTAAAGTGGCAATGGGCAGGGCACATAGTACGCAGAACTGACGGCCGATGGGGCAGCAAGGTTCTGGAGTGAAGGTCGCGTACCGGAAAACGCAGCGTGTGACGTCCACCCATAAGGTGGACCGACGACATCATAATGGTAGCAGGAAGGAGCAGGACGCAGGCCGCTACCAACCGGGCAGCATGGAAAGCATTGGGGGAGGCCTATGTTCAGCAGTGGACGTCCTATGGTTGAGATGACGATGATGATGATGATGATTGAGTTGAATCGTTGAGCAATCGATGGGGCAGCAAGGTTCTGGAGTGAAGGCCACGTACCGGAAAACGCAGCGTGGGACGTCCACCCACAAGGTGAACCGACGACCTGATAAAGGTAGCAGGAAGGCGCTGGATGCAGGCGGTTACCAACCGTGCGATGCGGAAGTCATTGGGGAAGGCCTATGTTCAGCAGTGGACGTCCTATGGCTGAAATGATCATGATGAAATTCCTATTTGGCCGAAAGTACAAAAACAAAATGGAAATGTTTTGTTTGACATAATTAATGGGATGTTTCGGCCATATTAACCTTTGCTTTAGATATCAACTCGAAATTTATACTTAAATTTCGAGTTGATATCTATCATCTGGCACTATGTTTATCTTTGTATCATGACGCAAATTAGGGGTCCGAATCGCTATCTTTGAGACCGTCTGCGAAGTACTTCCGGCCATATACGTAGGAAGTGGAAAACTGGATTCATCCGTCACTACCAATGAATTAGTAACTGCTGCCATAAAAACGGGACTATTCCCATCTCTCGTTCCCACCACTGCAACTCCTGTGTAGCCAGGATCTACAGCTTGACCGCTACAAAAACCCAACCAATGAAGGTCAAGTTTGTCCCGTGAGTAAGTTGAACTGTCATTGGACCCGCAACGAAATTAATCAGAAGAACATAGGAGTTCGAAATAGAGGTTCGACTTCCCTCAATTGCAAAGCGGATGGCAGGTGACAAACAAAAGTTTAACCTTTAAGAAAAGATTATGCACCACGGACAATAAATATCAATTAAGGGGGCCTATCTTATGAGCAATTAGCAACTACCTGCCAATAATATTTTTTACAAAATCGCTTAAAAGCACGGAAATTTTTCCATGTCGCGACAAGATCGGTGTAATAAATTGCGGAAACAGATCTAGGTATGTTGTATTGAATTAAGCATTATATCACGTTCATGTTTCTAAAGATAAAACTCCCACAAGATATGATGGGCAGACTGCTCATGACTGACATCATCAGTGGAACACTCGCAAAAAGGAGACGGAACTAGTTTGAATTCGTGAAGTTTATGTTTAAAGTCGCCATGCCCCGTGAGGAACTGCGACGAGCAATGGTCTGTCCTAACTGCTGCCATAAGTAGTACATCGGTATCAAATAACGTGAAGTAATGAGCTGCTGTATTTTTACCGGAAATAGCCATTTTTTTTGTATTATCGGCCAAATCGGAATTTAATCATTAATTTTTCCAAGCTAAGCACAACTTTTCTAAACGTGTGCCATGGAGCTTATCTTAGTATCAAATGACGTAGGGTTTCTTTATTGTTTAAATAGTTTTCATTTTCTAACTCAATTCCAGGGCTAGGTACCTAGTTCTACCTAATTCGCAAAATGGTCAGTTCGCAGAATGTTCAATATTATAAAAACTCAGTCAGGTCAAAATGAAGTATACCTACTTACTTTCGGAAAACAAATCTTGTCCACTTTTGAAATCCAATGTCGGGCATAACATCAAAATATATCGCAGCCAGTAATAATAACACCAGGATTATCAGAATAGCTACAACTTTCATGGTTAGTTGAAGACTTTCATCAGGGCTCCAGAGCTTGTTCATAATAATTGAAGATAGGCTTGGACGCCTGCAAGGATATTAATCATATGAAACCAACAACCCACTTTACCACTACACTTACGCGTACGTCTTTTTAAGAATCAAGCTAATGTTATTTTTGCAATATTTTAATTATTCTGAAAAACACTTACTCACTTTGGTTCTGGTAAAGGATTGGGAGAACTTCTTCCCAATCCAACTGGCATCAACACAGCCTTCTCTTTAGGTAGTAATGTCATTTCAATGTCAATTACCCCCTAAAATCAATGTAAACTTATTCCTGATTCAAAAGTCAACTAGATTTAACTAAAGATTTTGGTTTGAATTCATAGCCCAATAACATTTTTGGTGTAGGTACTAACCGCAAGAGTTTTCTTATCAGTATTAGAATCGATTGTCCAAAGAGGCCACCAGCACCTGATCGACCTCATTGAAAATAAATTCATTTTCTTCGCCTTTTCCATTGCTTCCAGAGTACATTGACGAGCTAGTTTCTCTCCTCTGGGCAGAGCGTTAAGATCCAGTGTTAATGTGCCTAAAATAATTAGGAATGGATCTTTCAGTTTAAATTGTTAATATTTTAGTCATCTGTTCAACCATGTTAAGTTTAGAGCTAGGTAATGGATCTGGTTATTGGGAAAGAGAACTTACACATGCATGCACAACATACCTAAGAAATCATCAGCCAAGACAGCTTCTGAATCCATGACTTGGACAACAAGAACTGGTGGAACGCGTTCTTCATATTCAGTAAAAGGTCCTTTTTCTTTTACGACAATCTACAAAAATGACCATAAATCTTAACAGACGTTGTCAATATACAATTAATCCATGTCCAATAGTGCATTATTTAAGCCTTGCACGGACTTATGAACTTCAACCGCCGACCAATAGTGTTGTCCAAAATACGTCGAAATGGTCATGACATTGACAATTTTATTTTGTTTATGATTGTATTTATAATTTATTTCTATTTTCACACTACACCAAACGGCCGACAGAAAACAGAAATGATCATGGACTATAACTAAGGAAAATTAGGAATAGACCTGTCTGACCAACTTGCTGGTTATAATTCACCAGTACGCAAGTCTTGCATAAGGTACAAAAAGATCGCAATAGATCTTCTTTCTATTGCAGTTGGAAATTCAATAATTATATTCAATGAAATAAATACTACAAATATGACAAGAAATTTTTGTAAACAAAAGTTGTTGAACATACGAGATCCATCACCAACGCAGCCAGTACTGAATATGACACATAAATTATCGAATATACCCCGAAAACCCAATGGCAGGATTGTGTAAAAACGCTGTACAGGTTGCTATAAAAAAATGACTAGCCAAAAAACTGCTTCTAATGCCCGAAAATGAGCGAAACAAGTACATACTGAATGTACAGCTTGTAATAAAGCATTTTATCTTTCATGTTATAATGAGGTTCATTTGAAATGGGAATGTCAGAATTTAAAAATGATTGACGAAAATTTTTGAAAAAAGACTTATGTTTGACAATAAATGAAATTATAGTCCAGTCATTTGGTAGTTTTACCTGGAATGTTTTCCGGGAGTATTGAATATTGGTGTTTAGTATATCATGCACGGACGTACCGAGCTAACTCATCAGTGCATTACATGTAATGCATGGACAGTGTTAAAGGTCACGTTCTGCTAGTTATACTACGCTTATGCAAGAACGTGGTCTTACAGAAAGACAGCCCAGCATTGATATTACATTATAATATTTTTTGGTGTATTCACCTTCCTTTCAACGTGCTGGTATTGAAAATTGAAGACCATCCTCCAATTAAAATTTCCTTCGCCATTCGTACAGCGGTAATGAATATCTGTATCCTGTGCCTGACTGGTAGAACCTATCCATCTGAAAATTAACATTATACAGCTGGCATAGATTTCTCGATGTGGCATTCCATCTGCTGCGCGTACAAAGTGTTGTGCAAAGATTTTTCTGCTGCGAACAGCTATGGGCTGCTAAGCTTACTACGTCCAGTAGACTGCATCAACACTTAGCGAGCTATGAATTAATAAAGATAAAAAAAAACATACGCTTTCACATAAATGTCCGGTGCTTTCTTATTGGTGGTCGAACCGTCATCCAGCTTCAAGTTCTGAGCATCCCAAACAGTCAACCTTAGTTCATACTCCTCAACGCTCCGCGGGGTGATGTCCACTGGTGGCGGAATGTACAGCTCTGTGTCAAGTGGGAACATATCTACCCACATTACTATTTTACCCTACAACAAAAAATGATAATGAAAAACCTTAGCTAAATACGATCAATTCAACTTTCATTATTGTATTTCCTTACATGTGACAGATTATGGTGATGTGACGTGGTTAATTGCCATGGACGCACCGGATCCCAAGTTTCAATCTGGTTGACGTCAAGTTTGAATACGATTTTATTTTCAAATTTACCTCGCGTATATTAAGTTAAAACAGATAATCTCCCATAATTTGGCGTGACGTGAGTTAAGTGGTATTTCACTCGCACTTTTTTGTTGTTCTGATGCCAAAAAGTCTTCGAAACTACTTCGCTAAAGTCAAAATAGTCGACCACTGACAAATTAGAAGACTTGAAAGACTATGTCTATGATTCGAGTGCTGTTACCTGTTCAACTCCAGTCTTCTCAGGATTCGATAGAATCCTAGTCTCTACATGCTCAGGCACAAGATGGTAACCACACAATGGCATCGTATGCCACTTATGAAGGAGGCTCAAGCAGATGTTTTCTTTTCGCTCTGAAGTTGAAATGTATGCTTTATCTGTAAAAATCTTTATTGTCATTAGATGCATTCATTATAAAAAAACATTTAATGATAATCAAAAATAGGAAAAAAACCTTTATGGAAGAGATTTTTGCATTATGAAGGAGAAAGATTTAGAAAAAAGTTACGGTAAGAATGATTGATACCTTTTTCGCTATCTTTGTACTCCACTCCATTCAAAATAACAGTGTTCATATCAGGGTATACAGGCAATGCTAGATGGTTCTTCAAACACAACTCCTCCAAGATTTCAGAAGGTTTCATGCTATCTCTCCATTTGTAAGGACCCGTTCTGCAAAATACTGCATCAATAAAATATCTCGAATAAGGACGTGTTTATTTTGTAACATGTGAGTTTATTTGTTATTGGTAAGTTAAAGAATCCAAGCTTGGACCTAGAATGTGGTTCGTGTTCGTGCTAAGTTAGGTAATAAATATAATCACAGGTTATATTCTGATGACAATCCGATACGAGCTCTATGCTTTGTATAGATCCGGTCCTCTAAGTCTATTTCTGTGCTACCGATCAGCTCATCAGGTTGAATAGCTTCGTAGTCATAGAGAGAAACCTTCAGACGGTAGTCTTCAGGTATTGTGCATCGAAACTCATACATTCTGGAAAAATAATAATGTCTATCTAGCTATGTTTAAGAAACATGATACGACGAATTTTATTTTGATTCTTACCTCCCAAATATGGGGTTAACGGTGTTTTTGACAAATTCCTCCCTATTCCCCATTCGTTTCTTGCCACAGTTGAGCACAACATACGGATCAGATTGTCCCGTGAAGTCTTTTGTTTTGAGGTCCATCCCTTTCACTAAATATACCCTCACCAGAAATTGGGTTGGATCGTTGCTAGGCATATCGTCAAAGTATCTGCAGGTGGATGGATGATCATGTAGAAATCGGACGATGTTTGCAACCGTGAATGTGATTAATAGCTTTATATTAATTCATCAATCAATACCTTAGGGCTTAAGAGCTAAATCCTTATTAATACAATACGCGAGTTGAACACTAAACTGAAGTTTAGTAATAAATAGCAAACATTTAAATTACCTACATTTAAAGTGGTTGAACACGCGGGCGATTTTTATGTAAGGGGTAAAATTCCAGTTTATATCCATTGTCTGGTTCCCTATATTCAAGCTTAATAACATTGTTAAAATGTTCAAGGACATTTTAACTGTCAGAATTATTATTATTATACAGGGTGTTACTTTGCATTCTTGCCATATTTACAGAGGTAACTATATTACTGATACTGAACACAAATCCGTTAAAAAATAATGCCCGAAAATTTTGATTTTTAATTTTGAATATTTTATTTTATCGACAATCTGTTAAACACATCACTAACTATCGTAACGCATGCACATCACTTTTGTTAGCGATGGCGATGGAGACTTTTTTACTTTTTATTGTATTTTTAAATATCCATTGCAATCTATTGTCTTTAAAATGTCTTTTTGACACTTTTGTAAAAAATTGAGAAATCCATCAATCACAAATCACGTTATAAATAATACAAAAATGACTGAAGTGTATTCAAACAACGAATAATTTAATCAAAATGGTGCTTGGAGTGTCTGCAAGACGTCTTAAATGAAATGCTTGATGACGTACCCTTAGCGTTACACCAAATGCTCTACTACCAGCAGGATGGTGCTCCCCCACAATAAGGACGTCAAGTGCGCGAATAATACGTTTGGTGAACAGTGGATTGGACGAGGGGGTCCAGTAGCTTGGCCACCACGATCCTCGGACCTAACACCAATGGACTATTATTTTTGGAGTGACTTGAAACGACCTGGTATGCGCAGAAGAGATAAAAAGTGTAAACGTGTTACGTGAAAGGATTGCTTCAGCGAAACTGTGAGACAAAACGTTTATGTGTTGCGAAAACTAAAGCGAAATACCTACGCTTCGCCGTGCTAGACTGTGCCTTCATCAGAACGGAGGACACTTTGAACACTTGCTTCGCAGTACGTAAACTTTGTAAGTAGGAACTCATAAATAAATAATTAATTGTGAATAAGGTGATTTCATTTCATACTTAATTTATTAATTTGTAAAAATAGGGAACAATGTTATAAATTAATTAAAAGCCTAATAATTATTACGTATTTTTGACGGTCCTAAGCCCGTAAAGTAGAAACTGAGAGTAGAAAGGAAAATCTAAAATCAACTGAAGAGTATTTTAAAATAATTATTATGACTGGATAAAAAGGCTGGTACCCAGAGCCATAAAACATCACAGATTGATAAGAACTAGGCCACGCCCACTAGGTTTATTCCACTTGCACCTGTAGAAAGTGCGAGACAAAATTGGTTTATTCCAATTTGTACTGCAAAACCAAATTTACTAAAAACTCAGTGTACTTTCTTTATGGGAGTCTCTTGTTTATCTTAAATAACAGGTATTGGTCCCTACTTTTATCTCTGTGAATATGGCAAGGATGCAAAGTAACACGGTGTATAGGCTTAACCTAACCCGTTATTCAACTCCACCCCGCTGGGGCTGACGGCGACGGTGTCGCTCGGCGGAGGCCACTTGTACATCGCTATCCCGACCTTGAGGAAGCCGCAGTATAATTGCTCATCCTTCTCCGGAATGCCGGACTTCATACCGTTGTAGAACTTCAAGGCAGAACACCAGTCTTTGAACTTTGAGAACTCTGGCTGGCGCTCTAATTCTGAACTGTATATCTATAGGAAAAGAATACAATTTGACATTGTGTTTTTTATTTTTACTTATTACTAAAATTGGCGAAACAAACGAGAGCAATTAAGTTTAAGTAAGCGTATTTTGAACGTGTGGTTATTCATTGAGTTTTGGTCGCCTCCTTGGTTGGACCGAAAAATTTTCCGCCAGATAATAAAATGACATTTAAGTAACATTTTCATTTATTTTGATTTATGAAACTTCTCAGTATAATCACCAAAAGTCGGTGCAAACACTCAAAATGGTTGTAAAACGCCCTCTGTGCAACATGGCAGAATATAGCAACTCAACAAGCTGCTTACGGACTCAAATCGCCCCCGTTAGCTTATTGGAACAAGTAGAAATACGATGTGGCTGCCAGATGGCACTGTAACCAGAAGGGTGAATTTCTATGTAAAAGTGGCGAATTTTTATAAAAGGCTTTTAGATGTTTTAAAGTTCATCGATAATAATAAAAAGGAACCTTAATTGCTTCCTGAATTTACTTGCAAGTGTAATAGTAAAAATTCATGGTATTGTCAACAGAGATTGAATATAAATCAAGAAAGATTCTTATAGACTAGAACTCTTTTGACAGACGTGAGATGGTATTATTTGCTTGAGTCTCATATTTACCGTTATTTTCTCAGACAAGTTTGCTTTATCTTCTGTTTCATAGTCCTGAAAAAGATTATGATTTTGAAAACGCAGTAAATTACTAGTCCTATTTCTGCTACCAGCGTCTATCCCTTGTGAAGGCCGTTTGGTGCAGTGGTTCAGAACGGACTACTATTCCGAGAGGTCCCGGGTTCGATTCCCAGCCGGGCAGAAATTGAAATGATGAATTTTAATTTTTGTGATGGGTCTGGGTGTTACTATATAGAAAATGTATGTATTTACAAAAAAAAAGTAATTAAGAATGTTTATATCCGTTGTCTCGTCCCAATAGTACAAGCTTTGCTTAGTTTGGGACTAGAATCGCAGTGTAAAATGTCCAAGGATATCCAAGGTTAGCGTACCATCCCTATATTGTTGACATTCCACCAGCTCGCACTAAGCGTTTCGATGACTCTTTTATAATGCGAACAGCTAGGGACTGGAATTCGTTGCCTGCTGCTGTCTTTCCCGAAAACTATAATCTGGGCCTCTTCAAGGCGAGAGTGAATAAGCACTTACAGGGCAGATATGTACCATCCTAGACTGCATCCCACTTAACATCAGGTGCGATTGTGGTCAAATACCTGCCTTGTTATGCATAAAAAACAAAAGGATATCCTACAAAAAAAAGGCGAAACAGACGTAGGGCAGTGACCCGGTTGTGGCCACCGACCCCTTTGTGGCCATTTAGAACTTCAAATCGTTATAACTAAGGCAAAGACAAATATATTATTCTGTGGTTTTCGGGAATAAAAATATCTAATATTATCAACACTGATAGCGTTGACAGCTTTGATGTGTCAAACTTCACTTCAATCCAACAAGTCATAATTTTTTGACGAGCGTTAATAAAATTGTTTTAAGTCTTAGCAAAAAGGCTAAGGCGAGCGGGTGAGTAAACAATCATTATTTTTTAAATCCTTCTTATTTTTTAAAATGTTTATGTTAATTCTTCATAAAGAATACACTGTCTAAGTGGTACTAATGATATTTTATCGCTATTTGTTTATTAAGTGAGTTTATGAGAGGTGGCCACAAATGGAGCCAAAATGAATGAATTTTCCCATCTTTGGCCACATGGCTGGCCAAAAGTGGTGCACGTAGAACCCCACTTTTGGCCATTTAGTTTTTATCGTGATTTTTCAATTTAATTTCTTAGCTATTTTGATATAAGTAGTCTATTCATTTTCAGAGTTACGATTATAATGCCTCCATCGAAACCAAATACTAAAAAAATCGGTGTTGTGAAAAGAAAATTGTTCCAGTACTCATCGCATAAAGTAGTATAGGTTAATGTTGATCTGCTTAATTGTAATTTAAATTCAAGCTGAGATATTATATTTCATATTTGTCGTCAATATTATGTTAGCTATTTTTCTTTAAATAAAGACTGTTGGTCGTAAAATATGCGATTTTCGAATAAACTTTTTATTACTTTGAATTATCTGCTTTTAATTTTTGATGAATATTGATGGCCAGAACTTGATGGCCGTCAGAGCCATGACATACGGATCCGAATGCTGGCCGCTCAAAAAGCAGTACGAAAACCAATTGCACTGCGCTGAGATGAAGATGCTCAGATGCGCAGGTGGTGTAACTAGGCTGGACCATGTAAGAAACACACACATAAGAGGCACCTTTAAAGTGAGACCTATCCCAGCTAAATTGCAGGAGAGCCGTCTGCGGTGGTACGGACACGTCAAGAGGCGACCACCCGACGAAGAAACGAATGTCGGCGACCAGTTCCAGACTCCGTGGGTGATCCTCAGCACGGCACGCATTGTTCGGAGGTTCCTCAGTCTGTGACCCTGACCACCGGTAGCTTGCCAGCGGATGAACTGGTTTTTTTCTTTATAAAATGTATTTTATTTTTAGAATAATAGTCAATAATCGAAAAAATATTATCTCAAAAAGTAAGGATCTTTTAATAACGTGCACGCCCAATTTAGCGAAACAGGTATAGAAAGAGATTGATAATTTCAGTAATAAAATTATGAACAATTACGCACCCATACAGAAGCAGTATACTGAGATAGTATGTAAACTTCAGAAAGATAATTAATTAACCTTTTCACCAGCAAATTCTGCAACACATCGACTGAGAAACAAGAATTTATAAGTACCTATCAAAAGTAAAATGTATTGTAATCAGCCAAAAGAATTTGAAGATTTTCTACTCGCTAACACTCCTAGCCCAAAGGACAATGACCAAAAGTGGTCCAAATGTCCACCACTAATGAGACCTACCTATATTGGCTTATAGTCCATTTAATAGAGATTAACTTTCAGTATGGGACGAAAAAAAAAATAGGCTGTCAGTAAAAAGTTATGACTGTTTGAAAAATTGTAGTAGTTACGCGCTAATCTCAGGAACTTCTTGTCCGATATGAAAAATTGTTTTTGTTATGAATAGCCCATTTATCAAGGATGGTTTTAGGATAAATAACCCTACAACCAATAGGGGCGGAGCAGTAAACACAAATGTTGTAAAAATGGGAAATATTATTCAAACTATTTTCACGCGTACAAAATCGTAGGCACAGCTAGTATAATATTTAATAAAATTCATCTATAACCCCGCGCCACATGCGACATGACAAAACATGCGTAGATTAGTCCAAAATGTGCAATGGATATTGTTGCTGGCAGTTTGGCCAGCAATCCTTTTTGATAATTGTTTGTGGTTTTTTACTTTTTTTAAATATTGTTTTAGATTTATTGATTTTTGAAGTTGCCTTTTGTACGCTCTTGTGTAATAATGTTTTGAGCTGCAATATACCTACTGTTTTGGCCCTTTTTGGTGTTTCCTTGCTTCCTGCATATTAATATCACCACCGGCCTGCCTATCACTATAATACAGTCCACTCCATCGTTTTTAACAGATAGAATGATATCAAGAACATTTTTCGGATGAAAAGGTAAAAAACAGACTTTTCATTCAGTCATAACTTTTTACTGACAGCATATTTTTGATTGGGGTTTGGTTATAATGAATCAGTATTTAGTAGACTATTTTACTACATAGGTCTCGTTAGTGGTGGACATTTGGACCACACTCCATACATTTTTGGTCATTGTCCTTTCATCAGATCCAATTGTAATGTCAGAATCTCTTCGCCAGAGCACAACAACTTCTAGCTTCTTTATTATGTTCGAACTCCTTCGCCTCAACCTACAAATGTTTCCCCAGATATTTCCCCAGAAACCTGATATAGGCATTTTCGAAAGCATTCCTTTTCAATCCAGACAGTATTTTCCAAGCAGAATAGGCTTAAAAGTTTTTTCTATACATTTTTCCACTAAGAGATTGAGCTACTTGTTACTCAAACTGCATTTGAGTGTTCTGCGTTTATATTAACGCAGAACAAAACCAAACCGTGTCTTGAAACCTGGACTTTCTTCGAAATAAACGCCTTTATTGGCATGATAATAATCTCAACAATTTGTGACGGACTATTAGGCGCAGCAGCAATGCGTACGATAAGAAATTCCGCAGGCAGTAAAAGGCTACCTACTTTTATCACTACGCGAGAGCACTTAGGAGATAAGCAATGAAATTGAAAGTGACAAAAGGAAAAAATAAAAAGAGAAGCATGGCTTTGGCTGCTGTGCTACCCTAGGCGATGGTTAGAAATCGACCATTGCTCGTCGCAGTTCCTCACGGGGCATGGCAACTTTAAACATAAACTTCACGAATTCAAACTAGTTCCGTCTCCTTTTTGCGAGTCTTTCACTGATGATGTCAGTCATGAGCAGTCTGCCCATCCATATCTTGTGGGAGTTTGATCTTTGGAAACATGCACGTGATATAATGCTTAATTCAATACAAACATACATCTGTTTCCGCAATTTATTACACCGATCTTGTCGCGACAAGGAAAAATTTCCGTGCTTTTAAGCGATTTTGTGAAAAATATTATTGGCAGGGTAGTTGCTAATGAGGTAAGAGGTTTTACCTAAAGAGGTAAGCCATTCTTGTAGCAGGGCTGACGCTCGCGCTGTGTATGCCTATTGTGGACATGACAAGAAGAAGAAGATCAAAAGAGGAAAAAAATAGTTTTTATGTGCACGCCCCGTCATAAGACGTGATGCAGTGTCTTTGCCGCTGCTGCCGCCAGCAATGGAAACAGTGGGAGAATCAGTACCAGTATTTCTATCAATAGAAATACCTAATAGAAGTAATGGGACACACCCATCAGATTACACACCTTTTTTGGAAAAGCGCTATATTAAAACTACATGAAATAAACGCTGGGGGCGTTCGTATTGTTTACAGTTCCCTCGGTTTAATAAACGATTTTCATGCGTGATACGAGGGCTGCACTAAAAGTATCGGGAATGGAATATTTCCACTGTTCCAGTCATATTAAAATCTATTTTTTTGCAAACTCCAGGGTTTTAAAATCGTATACCATTTATTTATTTTAAAAAAGATTCTCGGTCGTATCACAAGGTCTTGTCAAACTTGTTTAAACGTTGAGAAAATGGAATTGACTCGAGAAAATTCAAGAGCGATGATTTATTATGACTTTTGAAGTGGTTTAACACAAAAACAGTGTGTTGACCGGATGATTTCTGCATTTGGTAATGAAGCCCCATCCAAAACCACAATTTATCGCTGGTTTCCTAAATTTCAACGTGGACGTGATTGATGCTGTGCGTAAGCTGATTGAAGAAGATCGACATGTGATATACCGCGAAATTCAGGCAACTTTAGACATTGGCATGAGTCAAATACAAATAATCTTGCATGAACAATTAGGTGTAAAAAAGTTGTTTTCCCGATGGATACCGCATTCGCTCTGTGAAGAGCAAAAAGCGGCTCGCGTTACTTGGTGCTGCGGTTACACTTAAGTTTAGCCGGCTAAAGATAGAAGAAACTAACATTAACACCTCGTCGAATATAAACTTAAGTTTAGCCGGCTAATCTTAAGTCTATGTTCACACCTATCTTTAGCCGTAACAGATATATCACAACAATGAAATCTTACATCCATTTTGCAAGAAGGAACTAAGCAACAAAAAATGTTTTTGCAAGAAAGAACCAACCGGTTTTTAACGATTTACTTTAACTTTAACTTTACAAAATTTATAAATCTGATATTCCTAGATAGGCTGCAGTATCCCACATAAGATTAACAAGTAATCATTCATTTATATATTATGTATGCATTTTGCGCACTCTTTTTACAAAAGTCTCATTTTCTCGAAACCACCCTGCTGTGGGTTGGTTCTTGTTTGCATAAATGGGTCCAATTACCCTTAACCGATCGAAAAAAATTGCTCTAAAATAATGACAAGAAATATGGCGGACCGCGGAATGTACTACGGTGCTGAGGAGTCAAAACACGTACTTTATTATATTTAAAACTTATATTTTTAAATAAATATTCTCTAAAAGTGTGATAAGGACGGCATCATCCCAGGTACTGCTGCATGTAAAACATAATCATCTTCGGTCAAGACACTCGTATAATTAGATATCAAACATCACAGGTAAGTTCGTTTGATTCTTAATTATAGTTCATTTTAATTAACACAAATTAAGTCTTCAAGACTATTTGGAATCCGCACCAATACAAAGTGTTAATTTTGTCCATGGATTATGATAAAAATGAATAATTACCTTGTAAAAAGTTTGACGACGTAATAGATGCTGATTTCAGAGATGCCTCTCTCTCACTCTTGGCGATCCAGTTCACAATGTACTTGTTAGGGTTCTTCATGACGTTTGTTCCGAGGAACATGGTTCGACCAAAAGTACCGCTGTCGTATAACTTGACAGCCAAATTTGACCTGTAAGCTTCATTTAAAGGGCCTTCAAAAGTCTGAGAGATGCGTCCGTTGGGGAAATTGCAATTGGGTTTTTTATCGCAAATTATGTCAGACTTTATTGTAAGCTCATCTATTTGGAGAACAGCACACGGTTTCCTAGTGATGTTGACGTCACGGAGACCCCACCAATACACATCGACCCTGTATGATACATAAAAGTAATCAGGTTCTTTTAATAATAAATTAATTAGACTGGATAAACAAAGTCTGTTTCTATAACTCATCTGTAGATACTTTACAGGTCGAACATTTAATATCAGCCTTTTTAGAAGTTCTGGGTAAGAGTAAAATTAGTTTAGATTACTTGTACGTAGTAGACTGAGGTATAAGGCTGGTTGGTAAGGATTCCACTTCTTCTCCATTTGCATCTATTTCTTTAACTCCAGACGCATAAAAAGTTTCCTCTATCGGAGAATAAATTGTGGTCTTCATAAGCCTTTCTGGAACCTGAAAATGAGAGCTTGGATCCCGTCACATATCGTTTACTTCGAAACGATAAAATTATATGTAATTTGCATCGATCTATTATGACATAAAGTAAAGTAAAAAAAGTAAAAAAGTATTTATTTCTAAGAGTGATTTATAGGCCAATAGAAAACCCGTCGCTCACTGATAATCAAATTTGCAAAATACCATATTCTCAAGACCCCATTATCGAGTATTTTAATAAAAGATTACTTGAAATATATTATGCTACGAATAAAAATTGACAGTCGACGTATCTATAATGTTCTATAGAGATAATACCTTAAATTTAAGCAGTATGTAAAAGGAAAGTGACATAGATAAACATTTTGCGAAACATGTAAACAATGTAGTGCTACATCTAATATGGGCTTTTACGAACAAAGCTATTATAGCTTGTACGCAGATAATTTCTATAGTGTAGGTATAGTTAGTGGAAAACACTGGTGACCCTTCCAGTTTATAGCACATGAACATTTGATTAGGTATATTCCCTATCGGAAATCTAGTCCGCGGACCTAATGAGTAAAATTTAAAAGTAACACTTTCTGATATCATTATCATAGAACAAATAGAGCCGTTGAATCCTGGAACGCGAGTTTAAATAGACAGGTGACTCCTAAACCAAATATTGCAACTCTAATTACTAAGTTACAAAACTACTCAAAATATTATTTTGGTCTTTTCAAACAAAAGGAATTCATTAGCAATAAAATTCAATAAACTATCTGGAAGCAACAAAACATAACGAAATCATACTTTATTACGCAAACTTCTTGACAGTGAAAATATTAGCCTGGGCCATTCCAGACTAGTCACTACAGCTTTTTAGTACGTTTGCAACTACTTAGAGGGCATAAAAGATGGATGCCAGTTTTCTTTTAAAGATAAATCTTGAAAGATTTCTCAATCTCTAAAAAAAGGTTACAAGACTATTAAGGGAGTGAAATTATCATCAGTTGGTCAAAACCACGAAACAGTAATCTGCTTCCGTAACACAGATTACAAAACTTGGTCCCAGCAATGGTATACACCCAAGCAGGCAAATGAGGAAGAAGAACGCTTACGAGTTGTTAGAGCAACGGCATACATAATTGGAGAAGGTATATCCGTTCAAAAGTGTTTATTGCCTTGATGGTTACCCAAATCCCTATCGCTTTTTAAAGAACTGTGACGAGGATATTCCACAATCTTTGCAATTGTTACTTGATTCAATCTTAAAGAAAAGCAAACATGACAAACAGTAAAACGACAGAACCAAGTTACTTCTATCGCTCATGCAATAATATTATTTCAAAAGACAGATAGAGAGCAAGCAGGTTGCGAACTGGAAAAACTTTTCTCATTAATTTGATACTTGCAAAGATTAGAAGCAATCGTGGAATTGCCATAGCTGTCGCTTCATCGGGGATTACAGCAACTTTATTGGAAGGAGGTCGCACTGCTCACTTGGCTTTAAAGTTACCGCTTAATTTATCTTTTTCGGAAACCCTAATTTGCAAAATTCCAAAGCAAAGCAATCTTGCCAAAGTTTTACGTAGAGCTGAAATCATAATCTGGGATGAAAGCACTATGGCTCATAAAAAATGTTTTGAGGCGTTGAATAGGACAAGACGTGAGAGATAGTAACTCTCTGATAGGTGGCTTGACACTTATGTTAGCCGGATATTTTCAGACAAACATTACCGGTTGTACCAAGGGGAACTTGGGCAGACGAGATCAAAGCATGTTTAAAAAGATCAGTTTTATGGCCGTCTATTGAAATTCTTAACTTAACTAAAAATATGCGAGTGCTCTTAAAAGGGGATATTAAAGCAGGCAACTGTTCAAATATACTATTTAAAATAGTCATATACCCAGAAAAATACAGTTAAATAAAGAAGAACGGTCATCTGTGACCCAGGCCCGACAGAAACGAGACATACCTCATTTTTTTTGCCATGTCTTAATTAGTTAAATTATATATTTTTTATATTCGAAATCTATGTATAACACCAAAATATTAACCTTTGTTTTTGTTCAGGCCTTATACAAAAACTAATACAAAATGCCTATTTATCACCAAAATTGGTAAATGTATGTACCTAAATGTCTATTACAGCTGCTATGGAATGTATCTAGGTGACCTGGAGATACAGCCGGATTATACAGGGTGGTTATACATTTGGAACGATAAGTGATCTCACTCGATTATTTCTAAACTATACAAGATATCGAAAAACTAATTACTGATTCTGAAAGTGCTTCACGAGCTCTTTCAAATGGTACCAATAATAGGTTACAGATTATGGAAGCTGGTAACATAGAATTTTTGGGTTTTGTTACTTCTTGTTTCCACCCTGTATAATCCGGCGGTCTCTCTCTCAACTTTTCGAGTTTACTCGGATGGTTTTCAGAAAATCAAAATGGCGACAACTAAGAAAAAGTGGAATGAACGCGATAATTTGCGGTTTGTGGAGCTATATGAAGTGGAGGAACTGTTGTGGAATGCGGAGGAAGTGTTTTGGATCTTCTTCTTCAGTTTCACGTAAAAAAATATCTGATGCACCAAATTCATTACGTCTTAAAACCCATTTTCGGGTCCAAATTTGTCTCTTTCTTCGTTCTTTTTCCCTTTCGTGATTCTGAACTTCTTCTAATTTAACATATCTGCTACAACTTCTACACCTCTCAGCAGCAAATCACCCGACGTCATCTCGGATGGAGGGATACGAATGTCACTCGGACCGCAGTGAACACTCGATGTGAAAACCACCATACGACCTAACTCGTACGAGTCCAGTCGGTCCGGGCCAACTCGTACTGTGAAAACCCGGCTTAAGGAAATTTTATAAATAATATGTTTTCTAAATACATTTCCCATATCCCGGTTGCACCAGCCACCCACCAACCGAACCACTCTTCCATGCTACTCTTTTTAGGGTTCCGTATCCAAAGGGTGAAAACGGGGCCCTATTACGAGGGCTGCACTAAAAGTATCGGGAATGGAATATTTCCACTGTTCCAGTCATATTAAAATATATTTAATTGCAAACTCCAGGGTTTTAAAAATCGTATACCATTTATTTATTTAATAAAAGATTCTCGGTCGTATCACAAGGTCTTGTCAAACTTGTTTAGTCGTTGAGAAAATGGAATTGACTCGAGAAAATTCAAGAGCTATGATTTATTATGACTTTTGAAGTGGTTTAACACAAAAACAGTGTGTTGACCGGATGATTTCTGCATTTGGTAATGAAGCCCCATCCAAAACCACAATTTATCGCTGGTTTCCTGAATTTCAACGTGCACGTGTCAAGCTCAATGATGATCCCCGTCAAGGTCATCCAAAAACTGCAGTCACCTAAGAAAACGTTGATGCTGTGCGTAAGCTGATTGAAGAAGATCGACATGTGATATACCGCGAAATTCAGGCAACTTTAGACATTGGCATGAGTCAAATACAAATAATCTTGCATGAACAATTAGGTGTAAAAAAGTTGTTTTCACGATGGATACCGCATTCGCTCTGTGAAGAGCAAAAAGCGGCTCGCGTTACTTGGTGCGTCAGAACTCTCGAGAGATTACATGCAGGATCCTCAAATGCTGTATACAACATCGTATCAGGTGACGAATCATGGATATACGCGTACAAACCCGAAACAAAAAACCAGTCACGAGTTTGGGTGTTCGAAAATGAATTAAAGCCAACAAAAATTGTTCGTTCACGGAGTGTTGCAAAAAAAATGGTGGCCACGTTTGTCTCCAAAACCGGCCATGTTGCGACTATTCCTCTTGGGGGACATAGAACGGTTAACGGTTAATGCAGATTAGTATGCTAGCATTTGTTTGCCACAGGTCGTTTCTGAACTCCGTAAAGAGAACTGCAACCGCCGCATCATCCTCCATCACGACAATGCGAGTTCTCACACCGCGCACTGAACAAAAGAGTTTTTAGAGCAAGAAAACATAGAATTATTAGTCCATCCGCCGTACAGCCCCGACCTAAGCCCTAATGATTTATATACTTTCCCTAAAATAAAGAATAAATTGCGTGGTCAGAGATTTTCATCACCTGAAGAAGCTGTGGAAGCCTACAAAACGGCCATTTTGGAGACCCAAACTTCCGAATGCAATGGTTGCTTCAATGATTGGTTTCGTGTATGGAAAAATGTGTCAAAGTTCGCGGAGAATACTTTAAAAAGCAATAAATACATTTTTAAATAGTAATGTTGTTTCACTTCCTTGATTCCCGAAATTTTCAGTGCCGCCCTCGTACTGAGACTTCATTGTCGTGTCTATCAGTTGAAATTTTTACAGAATATGTATATCTATTGTCGCTATAACAACCAATACTGAAAATAAGAATAAAATAAAAATAGGGGGGTCCCCATACAACAAACGTGATTTTTTTTGTTAATTTTGTACGGAACTCTACGCGCGCGAGTCCGACTCGCACTTGGCTGGTTTTTAGTTTTCATGTGGTCAAATTTTTACTTTCATACCGACTGACATCCACATTCTCATCTCTGGATTCCAGACGAAAGCCTAAAGATAGGTGCTTAAGGATTAGCCTCCACTGATAGTATTTTCCTAAGATCAAACCAAATTATCATAAACTAATAATCTACAAATTAATAACAATTCATTATTTAACTGAGCTACTTATACTATAACTCATTTAAAAATAATAAAATTAAGCATTTTTACCCTTTCTGCCACACACACAAAGATCTCTCTTTTATAACACGACACGCGGACGAAGTGGCGGGCAAAATCTAGTATATTATATTCTTCCAGACCGAGATTTTTTCATTGAAACCTAGAAATTGGGATTGGAGACTGGAGTTCCCTCCTTTCACGGAGATGCCGGAGTGAAGTGCCTTGTAGCTTCTTATGAGGTGACTGCACTAGAGATACTCTTCAGAGCCAACCTTACAAAAAATGTAAAGTAGCGGGCAACGCTAAGGTTGGCCTCGTCCGTTTTGTCTCCAATGGAAAATGGTACTTACAACATAGCACGCTTATCACCAAGTTCAGAAGTAGTTAAATGGAAATACAGTGTGAGTCACGTTAAAGTGTACATATCAA